>NW_020837958.1:9997936-10135633 GCF_003676395.1 Aethalodelphis obliquidens | reverse complement strand
TATATATATATATATATATATGTATGTATGTATATGTATATATAATATATATATGTATGTGTATATATATGTATATATTTTTAAGAGTTTATTTCTTTAGACAGTTTGAGGTTTCTGTTTTAATTCTGTATCTTCAGCTTCTCTAGCAGCCACATTTGAAAATTTTAAGCCTGAAATCTGCTAAGAGAAGCTCTCACAGTAACTGATCCTGATGTTCTACAATCACATGAACACTGTACCTTTGGCATCCTCAAGTTTCAACAGGGCTTTAAGATAGCCACACACCCCTTCTCACCCTGTCCCCCACTTTAGACAGGTAAATAGAGGAAAATGACACAGGCAACAACAATGAACTCAGCATGAAAAATGAAAATATGCACAGGTTGTAAATGGGTCATCTTGGAAACTGAGGATTCTTAATATGAACACAACTCAGAGGCATTCCTTTATGCCAGCCCCTATTGGAAAAAGGACAAAAGACATAAAACGTTTAAATCATATTGAAATCACTATATAACTTTTGTCTTTGTCTTAGCTACATGTCAGTTTTCAAGTTCCCTCAATGGCCATATGTCTAATACCCAAACTTATGTCAAAATATATTAATAATTTAATTTAAAAAACTAGAAATAAAAGTTCATCTTACCTTAGGAACTTTATAAAAATGTGCACTTTTTAGAGAGATAAAAGTACTTCACTTCATAAAGTAAATTTTTGTCTAGAAACTTGTAGTATGGGGTTGGGAGGGCAGCACGAGGTTGCCATGTGTTTGAATATATATATAATACATACATGGCAGCGATATTTTACTTTAGGGCTGTAACCTACCTAGTTAAATATAAGTAAGAGGAGGCAGACTTGGTCCTAATTAATGAGGAATTCAGCTGACAGAACCAACATTCAACATCTCTCAGCAAATAATGTGTTAGCTACAGTCACGGGTAACCAGGAATTTCTGCTGGAAATGGGATGGGAAAATGTAAGCCAAGTGAACTCCTTGGGAATGAGGAAAATGCTCAATGATCAGGCCTGGGGCAAAGTCCAGGACTGCCATATTAAAGAGTCTTTTGATGGGGCAGCTCAGATGCTGGTCTATCATGGATGAGTCACTGAATCATTCTTCATGTGAGTTAAAATTTGTGCTGGAGACAGAGTTGAGAAAAATAGCTCCATGGTTGGTGAGTGGCTAAAAAAGAAGCAAGTCATAAATATTGTTTTTAAAGGTGAATGGAATATACACTGCCTTTGAACAATGTCTTTATAAATAGCTGATTCAGTTATATTGATAAAAGAAGAACTGTTAAGGAGGCCAAAAGAATCAGACTCTATAAAGAGGTAAAACAAGTAACTTCCTAAACTGAATAATTCCAGAGGCCACAAAAGCCTCTATAAACTTTCATATTATCCTCCAAGTTTTCATTCATATATTTATCCAGCATAAATTTATGGTATTTTTTTTTTCCTTGTCAAACTGCAGAGTTCTAGAGCTGAGATGGGAAAGACAGTGTTTTATAGATGTTAAAAAAAAAAAGGGAGATTTGAAAATCCTGTCAGTCACATAGTCATAGAAATTTTGAAGTGTTTGTTGTTTTGTTTTATCGGTTTGTTTTCTGTCTTTGTTTAGCACAGTGCTTGGAAATACTGTGGATTCTCAAGAAATCGTTGTAGGACTCTTACTTAGGGTAAATATAAAATCAGAATTTGGGAAGAGTAAGAAAGTACCAAGTGAATGTATTCCTTAGGGGTTGGGTGAATTTCATTGAGTCAAGGGCACACGTGAGGATAAGGAGGTTAAGTGCCAAATGCAAAACCTGCCTTCTCTGCAATATGATTAGGACGAGAAAATGTCAAGACCCCTTTGAAAGATCTGATATGCCCCTCTCATTATCCTGTTGCCTCCAGAAATACTCTCCTTGAGTATGAGACACACATAGCTCATCCTTTTGCTCTTCAAACTAGAATAGTCCCTTAGGTTGTCTCTGCATGGGTAAAACAGGAATCAAACTAAACATAAACATGTTTTTCTATCAATGAATTAAGGTTTTCAGACTAAATTGAAAAATGAAATTTTATCCCATTCCTTCCCCAGCACATTCTTGTAGAAATGCAATTGGTATCATGAGTAAATGAGTCATGTTAAGAGAGGCCAGACATTAAGCATCTAGTACCGGAGGCCTTTCTGTGCCCTGCTCAGATAATGAAATCCTCTAAAAAAGCTATGATGTATTCTATGAAATGTTTTACCCTGTTTCATAAAATTCAGGATGTGATTCAAGGCAACCTGGAGAATTCAGTTTGGGATAATCTTAATGTTACAAAGCCTGCAATGACTGATTAGAAATTATGAGCTTTATTGATGTCACCTTTCAAATATCCTTCAGAATTCTTTCTGTAGATTAAGCTTGGTATGTTTATGGTATGCTCCATAAGAAAGAATGAAGATAAAGCATACATCTGATTTTCTGACTCTTTTATGAAAGGAATAAACCAGTAGGTGTAAAACTAGTGCTAGAATGAGGGGAGATCTTAACATCAAACACCGACACCAGAAAATCAGATATGAGTGCAAACAAGCTATCTCTCCTAGACAGCACCAGCCTTCACTGGGGCAAGGAGAGCCTCTGCCTCTGCTTCATACCTTAGAGCTTCTCACCTTAATGTGAATACTTATACAACTGGTTGAAATTCAGATTCTGATTCAGTAGGTCTGGGGTCAATCTGAACTTCTGCATTTCTAGTAAAATTGTAGGTGAGGGTTTCCCAACCTCAGCACTATTAACATTTTGGACCAGTTAATTTTTTTGTTTGGGGTCCTATCCTGTACAGTGTGGAACGTTTAGCACAATCCTTGACCTCTACCCACTAGATGCCAGTAGCAATCCCTTGACCAGTCATGATAATCAAAAATACCTCCAGATATTGCCAAATGTTTGCTAGAGAACAAAATCACCCCCAGTTGGGAATCACTGTCGCAGGGGATGCTGATGCTGGAGGTCTTGAGGAGGGAGATATTTTAGAGGGCTCTGCTTGGGCTGCCTGCTAATTATGCATCTGCCCGCAGAGTGAGGAGTGTGTGGGGCCAGGAGCAGGACACATCCTGAGCCTATGCTCCCCTTCTCCACCAAGTTCTAGGTATCAAGAACGTGGAAGTGCCTGCTAAAATGATCCAGGCTTGTTTCTAAAATTTATGAGGCCTCTTTGCTGGATCTGTTTTCCCAGGGACTGAGCATTTCACAGATGTATATAACCTCAGACCTTCAGGAGGAGTAGCTAAAGGGAGACACACTGAGAGGTATGGACTGAGCTTGGACATGAGCCCAGGATGTCCACATGCATGCAGTCCAATCACAGTGCAGGCAGAAGTGAAAAGGAGAAGGAAAGGGTGTGGGAAAACTGCAGGGTGGAGGCTAAGAAGTGATCCCCCTCATACTACCATGTTTTGGGGCAGAAACTGTTAAAAGTCTGAACATTTTGATGCAAGTTTGACTTTCTAGTTCATTACGAAGGCAGGCTTATCAAAGTATTTAATGACTTCTTTTGCTTGATTTATGACATTTAAATATGTCACAGATGAGCCTCCACCTATCTTCGTGACTCAGACCCAACAAATACTAGAGTTGGCCTAGTTTCAGGGCTGGGGGAGAATTCTGGATGTTCAACATCAAGATAAGGTCCCAATTATTTGGAAAAAGGAGAACCTTACTGTAGGAGAATGTTAGGTTGTTTAACATGGAAAATATGTATTAAGACTCATAAAATTTAGCACAAAACATAGAGTTTAACCTGTCACACATAGCCCCTTGTGAGTCTACCTGACTTGAAGACCATCTTCTTTGTACTATATCGGGCATGGCGCAACTTCTCTGTAAAGTGTCAGTTAATATTTTAACCTTTGAAGGCCAAATGGCTCTGTTGCAGCTACTAAACTCTGTTGTAGTTGAAAGCAGCCATAGATAGTACATAAAACAATGAGTGTGGCTTTCTTCCAAACAAACTTCCTTTACAGAAACTGACTACTTTGCTAACCCCTGTGCTGTATTCCCCCTCAAGGAAAAGGGACACTCAAGTCAAATGTTGGTGAGGAATAACATTAAACATTAAGTGTTGGCAGACAACTTCTCAATGCATGTTAAAATCAAACCATACACTGCATGGAAGATACAGAGGAAAATACAACAGTTTTTTGGTAACATATTTTATCTTCATTTTGCCCACCTGGCCTCAGAATCTTGACTGTAATAGTATTTGTCTTTCATTTAGTATTCGTCTTTTGATTATGCTTATCTGTAATGATCATCCATAACTTAACTACTTAGTAAATGTTATCTCCCTTTGTTTACTTAGTGCATTTGCTATCTCTTTAGTTGAACTCTACATGCTCAGTGGGGTTAATTTTCTGCTTTTTATGCCCAATTTATGACACTTATATGGCTGAGTAGGAGGTAGGTACTATGATCTCCTTCTGTTGGAAAGAAGTAAATTCTTAATTGCAATGTGAGCTGAAAACTGATTCTCCTCTTGGGAGAAAAATATGGATGGAACCCCATTTTTGATATAAAATTGATTATGTCTTTCCTGGAAGCTGCAGCTCATCATCAGGTAGACCACCAAGGCCCTTAACAATAATATTATCAGCATTCCCCCTTTTCTTCATTCTGTAACCACCTCTAGTTTCTTAAAAATTCTTATACAAGGGCCTAAAGATATTGATTTGTCCATAGTAGGATATCTAAGATAGTGTCTTTTTAAAAATAGACTTATTTTTTCGTGTAGTTTTAGGTTCCCAGCTAATTGAGACAAAAGTACAGAGATGTCTCATATACACTTTACCCAATCATAGCCTCTCCCATTACCAATATCCCCCACCAGAGTGCTACATTTGTTACAAATGATGAAGAGAGTGTCTTTTTGCCTTAAGACATCCATATGCAATCATACAACCATGACTTATCCAGAAAGACAAAACATTAATTAAAAATTGAAAATGAGGACTGTGTTCTCATTCCCTATCCTTTACTTGCAATATGCGTGAGGTTCTGGTATGGGGAAGGAGGCAAGCTGATAAAATATTTGCAAATCAGTGAAAGTGTTTTCAGGTTGAAATATTCAAAAACACATCTGTAAGGCCAAGAGGAAATGTATTATACAGAGTACACGGAGAAAAGTACCCTCTAGATAGAAAACCAAGGTTCCTTGCTCATTTCTACCTAAAACAGCTTTAAGGTCTTCATTCTTCTTTTTCTGTAGCTAATATATTTCCAAAACTCTGCAATTATCACACATGAGTAAAGCAGTGAAAATGTGCTGTGCTTTCTACAGTACTTCTCAGCCTATCCTTGATAATAGTAATGGTGATGGACAGGAGTTTTATTTCTGGAAGCACAGTCACCACGTAAAACCAAATTATCAGATTTCAGGGCCAAAAAGAACATTTCGTTGGATGTAATGGTTATAAATCATTCCTCTCTAGAATACTCGAAGTTGTGGCTTTTAGCAAAGAAATATATCAAATGTAGTTTAATATTGATTTTTTTTTCGCTTTGGAAATGCATTTCAACCAAGAGGACCCCAAAGCTTAGCAAATCTACATGTAATTCTTATGCAGGCTACCGTTACACTTCCCCCCTTATTTCACTGAGTAATGTTTGTGACAGTTCATTCAATTTATTCTCCCAAATCTGACCTGCTATTTATAGAACTGCATCATGAGAGACTGTGGACTCAAATTTATTGAGAACATCAGAGTTTGTGTACTGAAAAAGAGTGAATGATCCCCTGAATGAAAGTGGCACCCCTCAGCTCCCTCATGAAACTCCTTCCCGGAAGAAGTGTCATATAAGTACGTTACCATATTTTGTCGTGTGTGGTCCTCATCACTCAAGCTGTAATTAACTGGACTAGGTTTAAATGCCTGGACAAAAAATAACCCACCAATATGCTGTACAGTTAGTTGTCTTATTGGATTTTGTTTTAAGATAGAAAGAGGTATTAAATCTAATTATATATACATGTCAAATGGAAATGAATAACCATAAGCCTTAAAGTAGAATAAACTTTATATTAACTACCTTCCATGGAACTTTCCACATAATGTTCATAAGCAAGAAAAATGATTTCCATCATAGCACAAATATGGGAAATGCTGAGTTAAATTAAGTTGAATGGACTTCTTTATTACAAAGTTTCTCAGAATGTTTAAAATATACATATGAATTGTGTATCTCCATGAAAAGTAATACCCAAAATTTTGGCTGTAGATCCTCGGTTGTTTTTTAAATGAGTTTGTTAACATACCATAGAACACTAGATTTACACGAATACAGTTTAGAAAATGCTGAAATAGAAGAATATGAAAGAGAAGGGGATTTCAAAAACAATGCCAGATTCACTGAATCCTTCACCCTGGTGGAAGAGTAGAGTTGACTAAAATAGGGAGCAGTGGCTGCAGGCTGTGGGAGCATAACAATATACTTTATCACTATACTATTGCCCTGCATAAACTATCTTGAAGGATACTGAATTGTGCCTCATTTTTATGAAGATTTGCTTTGAAATTTTGGAATTCTCTCTCACTGTTCTATTATTCTTATAAAAACACTCATCAAGTGGATATATTAGATCAATATAGAGCAATGCATCTAGTTCAAAGTTTCAACTGAGGATAGATTCCTTTTGCTCTAATTGAGTAAACATTTGAATGGAGACCTTTAATGCACAGGATATGGATAAAACAGTTACAAGCCTGATTGTTGCTTCCTGCCTGAGCCATAGGGTAAAGAGGCAGGAGGCTCCTAGACAGTAATGCTTGAGGATTGGAGCATTCCTACTCCAAGCAGAGAAGGAGGTAGAGATACTCAGGCCATATTCTGGTAGTCTTTGTGGCCAGCAAACCAGGGTCTTCCATTAGGCTTAGCTGAATGTCAGAGAATACTGTCTATCATGATTTATTTCTTCCTTCTAAGAGAATCCTCATCAACACCACCACCACCACTAATATCACAGAATTATTGGAAGTGGCAATGTGCCCAATTGAAAAGCACTGTTTCTCAGTTTTCTTTGTAGACGTATGTGGACAGTGAGTTATTAATACAAGCAGAAGTGGGGGGAGTCTTAGAAAGCCCTTTTTGTCCTTCCACTTTTTCTTTTCCCTGTTACCTAGAATGTGGGTGCTTAAATGTCAGCACACATATTGAGATCAGGAGAGAAAGGCCAACTGGTTGCACCAACCACAGATGTGACATGTTTCAGTAGGTGCTGAACCAAAGCCAGAATTCACCTAATTCTGGACTTCTGGTTGAACAAAGGGAGTGAACTCTTAGATGAAGATTACACTCTTCATATGATCAGTTTACTTTTAATTGTGTGTTTTGAGGGCTCTGTTTATAACTGCCCAACCCAGTTCATTACCAACTTATACAAGAGAGGACAGATGATTTCACCAGGTACAACAGAAAGGCAAAGACTAGAGACCTGACATGTTAACCCAGACTGCTCCAAATGGCCATAAGGCATTCAGGTTTCTGACAATAAATAAATTTAATCTTTTCTCCTAAATAGGGTGGCCAGGCATTTAAGAATTATTGGGCTACCTAAGCATAGGAAACATATTTTAAAGTATATAGCTAAAAGTCCATCACATCCTCAATTCAAACGCAGCTTTTTTACCTGGGTCCAAACTACTGCATTATAGTCAGTTTTCATCAGCCAATTTTATATTTAAGGCTTACAGGATCCTGCTATTTGAAGATATAACTTTATAATGGAGGAGAAAATTTCTTCTTCTGAAGTAGCATTTGTTTTCAGGACCCAAGTACAAAAATCAAGTCCCAGAGACTCATGCCAGTACTAGGAAGATCCTGAATGTGTTAAGATCCATGCAACTTATTATATACACTAATATCTTAATTAACCACAAATTTATATACTCTAGCAATCTAACACCTTTGTGAAGAATAAATTCAAAAACAAAAAAAGCTGTCTTAGAACAAGCGAGGACAAGATATTTAAGGAGATTTGGATACAACACACAGGATAAGAGTTTTCATGGATATAATATTGACCCTAAGTTCTGTAATACATGTCTATAGCTGTAACTAGCTATCTATTGATATAAGTATTGATATACTGATATGTATTTGCAATCGGTATGTTGCAGAAACTTGAGTTTTCGGATGCAATTCCGAAAGCCATTTGTTTTTGTCATCCACTGTCACTTTAAAATTTATTCTGAGGTGGTAATATCCTCTTTGCCATTGGTTTAAAACACTAGCAGATCCTCATACCTTTTCTTGTCATAAATAGAAATACTAGAAAGCTATGGTTCAATTTAACTAACAACTCTTAGTCTTGATTATGAAAATTAGAGTACATTAAGCATCTCTTTAATTTTTCTTCAAAGGTGAGATCACTGAGCCAGACTTCCCAGCTAGAACCTAAGTTTATGATTCTCATTTGCTCTAGATCTCCTTGGTTCTGGAGTAGGGGGAGGAAAGCAGGGTAAGCCAGGCAGCCCTTCTTCCTTGTCTGCTTGTCTTTGCATTCTTTTGGCTTTGTGGTTAATTAGGAAAGAAACACACTTACATGGGAACATTCTTGGTATCTCTGGAGAATGCTGTGTGAGTGCCACTGATTTTGACACCCAGACTAACTCTATCTCAACAGGCTGCTTCTGTTGTCACCTTTGACTCTGGCTTCTGGTACCTTACTGCTCGTGGACTATCTCTTTTATTTTTAAAAATTTTACTAATTTTTAAAATCGAAGTATATTTGATTTATGATGTTTCGGGTGTTCAGCAAAGTGATTCAAATATATATGTATATTCATTTATATATTCTTTTCCAGATTCTTTTCCATTATAGGTTATTACAAGATACTGAATATAGTTCCCTGTGCTATTCAGTAAGTCCTTGTCATTTATCTGTTTATATATAGTAGTTTGCATCTGTTAATTCCAAATTCCTAATTTATCCTGACCCCCCCTTCCCCTTTGGCAATGATAATTTTGTTTTCTATGTCTGTCTTTTTCTGTTTTGTTAATAAGTTCGTTTGTATCATTTTTTTTTTAGATTTCACATATAAGTGATATATGATATTTGTCTTTGACTTACTTCACTTAGTATGGTAATCTCTAGGTCCATCCATGTTGCTGCAAATGCCATTATTTCATTCTTTTTATGGCTGAGTAACATTCCTTATGCATATGTATATATGTCAGAGGACATTTAGGTTGCTTTCATATCTTGGCTACTGTAAATAGTCCTGCTATGAACATCAGGGTGCATGTATCTTTTTGAATTATGGTTTTCTCCAGGTACATGCCCAGCAGTGGGATTGCTGGATCATATGGTAACTCTATTTTTAATTTTTTAAGGAACTTCCATACTGTTCTCCATAGTGGCTGCACCAATTTACACTCCCACCGACAGTGTAGGTGGGTTCCCTTTTTTCCACATCCTCTCCAGCGTTTATTATTTGTAAACTTTTTGATGATATGGACATTCTGACCTGTGTGAGGTGGTACCTCATGTAGTGTTGATTTGCAATTCTGTAATGATTAGCAATGCTGAGCAGCTTTTCATGTGCCTGTTGGCTATCTGTATGACTTCTTTGGAGGAATGTCTATTTAAATCATCTGCCCATTTTTTGATTGGGTTGTTTTATTTTTGATGTTGAACTGCATGGGCTGTTTGTAAATTTTGGAGATTAATCCCTTGTCAGTTTCATCACTTGAAAATATTTTCCCCCATTCTGTGGGTTGTCATTTTGTTTTGTTTATGGTTTCTTTTGCTGTGCAGAAGCTTTTGAGTTTAATTAGGTCTCATTTGTTTATTTTTGTTTTTACTTCCATTACTCTAGGAGACAGATTGAAAAAGATATTGCTGTGATTTATATCAAAGAGTGTTCTTCCTGTGTTTTCCTCTAGGAATTTTACAGTATCTGGTCTTACATTTAGGTCTTTAATCCATTTTGAGTTTATTTTTGTATATGGTGTTAGAGAATGTTCTAATCTTATTCTTTTATGTTTAGCTGTCCAGTTTTCCCAGCACCACTTACTGAAGACAGTATTGTATAATCTGAAGGCTCCATTGCATAATCTTGCCTCCTCTGTCATAGATTAATTGACCATAAGTGTGTGGGTTTATTTCTGGGCTTTCTATCCTGTTCCATTGATCTATGTGTTTTTGTGCCAGTACCAAACTGTTTTGATTACCGTAGTTTTGTAGTATAGTCTGAAGTCAGGGAGCCTGATTCCTCCAGCTCCATTTTGCTTGCTCAAGATTCCTTTGGCTATTCAGGGTCTTTTGTGTTTCCATACAAGTTAAAAATTTTTTTTTGTTCTAGTTCTGTGAAAAATGTCATTGGTATGTTGATAGGGATTGCATCAAATCTGTAGATTGTCTGGGATAGTATGGCTATTTCCATTTATGGTAAAGATGCTCCAGAAAGTGGGATAGAGGGAATATAACCTCAACGAAATAAACCCTGTATATGACAAACCCACAGCTAACATCATACTAAACAGTGAAAAGCTGAAAGCATCTCCTCTAAGATCATGAATAAGACAAGGATACCCACTCTTGCCACTTTTATTCAACATTGTCTTGGAAGTCCTAGCCACAGCAGAGAAGAAAAAGAAACAAAAGGAATCCAAATTGGAGAGGAAGAAGTAAAACTGTCACTATTTGCACAAGATATGATACTGCAGGTAGAAAATCCTAAAGATGCCACCTGCAAACTACTAGAGGTTATCAGTGATTTCAGAAAAGTTGCAGGATACAAAATTAATATATAGAAATCTGTTGCATTTCTATACACTGACAACGAAACATCAGAAAGAAAAATCAAGGAAACAATCCCATTTACCATCGCATTAAAAAGAATAAAATACCTAGGAATAAACCTACCTAATGAGGCAAAAACCTGTACTCCAAAAACTATAAGATTCTGATGAGAGAAATCAAAGGCCACACAAACAGATGGAAAGATATACCATGTTCTTGGATTGGACTGTCTCTTTTAAAAGCCCCCATATTTTATAGCAGAAGCCCTGTTAGACAAGTTTCCTCTGAAATGGAATTTTGCAATATGCCTACCACTGATTCTATGTTTGGTCTCCAAGATTCATGTCACTGAACACACTACTGGAGGGGAATGCAATTAGTTCTCCCTAAACAATCCTTCACTTTGCCTCAGGAAAATAGTCATCCTCCAGCTTTAGAATCCTCAGACAAAGTGCATTATGTTCATTGAAATAGAATATGTAAAAATAAGAAATATGTGAAAGAATAGGAAATATGCACAAATGTGAACAGTTGGTTAACTGGTCTTAGTCTTGGTTTCATGGAAGCTTTAACTGCTTTTCTTTATACTTTTCAAAAACTTTTATGTGAATGCTGACAAAGATTCTCTCCTTGACAAAATTAGCCAGGGTCCTCTGAGCCCTCTTCTCAATTAGGCCTTAATCTTAGCCCATAAAGACTTGAGCAAATACTAACATAGACTCTAACAGCTCAAGGCCAAATCCCCGGGATAATCCTAGTCTCCTAAAAGTGCCTGCCTGGGAAAACTCAAGGCTGCCAAAAGAATATACTCTTTTCTCCAGCCACCACCTGAAGATAGGGTTCTGTCTTCCAGCCTCTGTGAGAAGGTAGTAGCCTAACTTTGATAAGCAACAGTTAACACACCAAAATGGCTTTCACATGGACTGACCACTCCTTTCCACTTTTTGTACCTTTTTACTTCCCTGAATCTACTGAGCCCCTGCTTCAACCTCCTCCTTATTCCCTCATTTGTTCTTTAAAATGTCCAGTTACCTATGTATAAAGCAAAGCTGAGCTCAGTTCATGCTGTACTTTTCTCTTTTGCTGTAGTGTATTACTGATTAAAATATGTCCTTACCACTTTTTTCTTTTTTTTTGCTGTACGCGGGCCTCTCACTGTTGTGGCCTCTCCTGTTGTGTAGCACAGGCTCCGGACACGCAGACTCAGCGGCCATGGCTCACGGGCCTAGCCGCTCCGCGGCATGTGGGATCTCCCCAGACCAGGGCACGAACCCGTGTCCCCTGCATCAGTAGGCGGACTCTCAACCACTGTGCCACCAGGGAAGCCCCTGTCCTTACCACTTTAACTGGTGCCTGGCTTTATCTTTGCCAGCACACATTACATTTAAAACAATAAAAAAACTTAAGAACTGACACAAAATATAATGCACATGACAGTTAACTCAAATTTTTAACTAGATAATGCTAGTTCATTTGTAAAAGATTTCAAAGAATGCCCTAGAGAGTGAAAGGAAATCAGCAAATGAGCTTAGATGAGAAGCAAAAATCTGAGTTTGCGGAAGCATTTTTAGGCCAAATGCATGCTCGAAAGTCCAGAGATGAAAAAGAAGACAAATCACACCCAAATATCTAGAAGGTCATAGAGAAATAAAGAAAAAGCCAGTATGTCTAACGTATTTACATAGGTATTGTCTTTATACTTTAGTACATTATACATTATCTGGCATGAGAGTCAGGTTTAAGAACTAAATTTTTAATGAATAAGTAAATTATTATTTATTTATTCACTATGAGAAAAAGGAGATCATCATAGCCTTCTTTATCAAAACAAATATTTTCTTATATCTGTGAATGTCTGCCTATAGTAGCGTCAATTACTATATTTTCTATACAGACACACATAACAAATTCTATAGATAATATAGGTATATTAAAGAAATATGTTCCCTCACAAAAGATGCTGAGATAAAGAATGTCCTACTCAAAAGTAAGAACTTACTAATATATATGGTAGGAAAAATGGAGAGATAAAATTGTAGAACATATTTTCATTAATAAAGCTTATTTTATTTATATAAATGAATAAAATATTAAAAATTTAAATATTTTAAATATTGAATATGTAAAAATCATAAAATATTTATTAATAAAATGAATATATGATCATTAATCTTTTTATATATTACATATATACCTATATTTTAAATTGTAGTGGTAAATATATATATAGGGAAAATAAGTTATATATTCATATATAAATTAAATACATATGTGTTATGTCATATATATAATATCTGAATAAATGATATAGGTATGTAAAGAATCAAGATTTATAAACAGAAATGAAAAAACCTTTGCATACATGTATTATATAATGTATGCATGTATACATGTATTCTCAAAAATTTACATAAAATAAGGTAAAGTGATTTCAGTGATAAATAAGAAAAGGCAATAAACTGTATAAATTGATTATGGTATGGAAAATATAAAGGCTTAAACCTTTCAAAGAGAATTATTCAGAATGTGAGTAGAATAATATAAACCTCAAGGAAAGCCTGTGAAGATGTGTGTAAAATAGAAGAATAGGGTGGAGAACAGTGAGAGAGTGCCTGCTGTGTGATTCCTGTGTGCTGTGTACATGCCATTGATCAGCACTGGCAGGCCATTGATTTGCCCTGCTTCCTGAGAGTTGATGATATTGTTCAGATTCACCCAACCTATGGAATAGTGAAAGCCACCTGGCTCTTTCAGTGCCATAAACTCTTATCTCTGGCTTCTCAGGCAACAGTTCTAACCAACTGAGGTTAATCTCAAGGACAACATGCTCCATCAGTCAGGAATTTAATTCACAAGTAAACAGGAAACAATGGAAGAGAGTTAGAGGATGGATTCAGCAGCTATCCCATCTGTTATCCCTGGAATACTGTTTTATTTTGCTTTGTCTTCTCTGTCTAGGTAGGTTCCTTTATGTATGACTTCCAGAGCCTATGTTTTAGGCTTAGCCTATGTTTCATGATAAAATTCTGAGACCCTAAGAATATGCCTATATAATATAACTGCCCACCAAATATTTTCTACATAGTTGTAGTACACATTGGGGGGTAGGGGAAATATATGGGGCTTCTGTTTTTCAGTTCCAAGTTGCAGAGAGGCTATTCAGGGGATAATGATAGCTCTGCATGTTAAAGATGACCTACAGTAATGAAGTAAAAGGGAACCCTCGTGCACTGTTGGTGGGAATGTAAATTGATACAGCCACTATGGAGAACAGCATGGAGGTTCCTTAAAAAACTAAAAATAGAACTACCATATGACCCAGCATTCCCACTACTGGGCATATACCCTGAGAAAACCATGATTCAAAAAGAGACATGTACCACAATGTTCATTGCAGCACTATTTACAATAGCCAGGACACGGAAGCAACCCAGGTGGCTATCAACAGATGAATGGATAAAGAAGATGTGGCATATATATATATATATATATATATATAATGGAATATTACTCAGCCATAAAAAGAAATGAAATTGACTTATTTGTAGTGAGGTAAATGGAACTAGAATCTGTCATACAGAGTGAAGTAAGTCAGAAAGAGAAAAACGAGTACCGTATGCTAACACATACATATGCAATATAAAAACAATAAATGGTTCTGATGAACTTAGGGGCAAGACAGGAATAAAGACGCAGATGCAGAGAATGGAACTGAGGACACGGGGAGGGGGAAGGGTAAGCTGGGACGAAGTAGGAGAGTAGCATTGGCATATATACTCTACCAAATCTAAAATAGATAGCTAGTGGGAAGCAGCTGCATACACAGAGAGATCAGCTCGGTGCTTTGTGACCACCTAGGAGGGTGGGATAGGGAGAGTGGGAGGGAGGTGCAAGAGGGAGGGGATATGGGTATATACGTATACATATAGCTGATTCACTTAGTTATACAGCAGAAACTAACACAACATTGCAAAGCAATTATACTCCAATAAAGATGTTAAAAAAAAAGAACAGCCACTACCATGTGGGAAAAAAAAATCAGATTTGAATGGCAATTAAACATTTTAAATAATTTACCTGAAAATTTTTTAAAAATTAAAAGAAAAAAACCAAAAATTTTCTGGCACTTCCTATTGAAGATCTAAGATGTACTGCTGATTGCATCTTTCTCTTTAAACAGTTCTTAAAATCATTTTCCTTTTTCAGACTACTTATGAGAAATTATCTTTGTACTTTCAAATGGTTTCAAATCAGTTTTCTGATTATCATCACATCAGTCTGTGAGCTGTGTAAGGCTGGTATAACCCTCATTTAACTCATGTGGAAAATAAAGTCTACAGATTTTAAGGTGGATATTTCATGATCTAATAGCAGAGCTGTGACAATGAACCAGATATTCTATTCCAAGTCCTACTTTATTTTTATTTTACCCAAACACATTGATGTGACGTAGTGGAGATTCATTCTCTCCTTACTGTTATTTTGTTAGATGAGAAAATTTGTTAAAAGCCAGGTATTTATTGGAAACAATCTGGAGAGTTGTATCTCCTATAACGACAAAACCACCTTAGAATAAAGCTTTCTGTTCTCCAAGGAAGTATTCAAGAGAGATTTGAGATCCAAAATATAGTTTAGTGAATTCCATAAAAAAAAACCCCTCAAATCCGTTTAAAAGAGTTTATTGGAAATCCACGCCCAACTATGAAATCTATGTTCAAGGAAAATAAATGAAATTTTAAAAGTACCTTAAAGATCACTTTAAAACTGTCTTTCATTCACAGAAGCTTGGAACATTTTTGTAATTTTTCCCTTCTGCTATTTTAGTTATAGGATCTCCTGAAAATTTCTTTCCTGGGTGTGAAATTTAATTTAAGCTGTATACTAATGCTGCTCTTATTAATAAAAATAATTCAGAGACCTGATTCTGTCACATACTGTCACATTGTTCCTGACTCAAAGTTTCTCTTAGTTTCCAGGAGAAGAAAAGCTAATACAAACATAAAAATTAATTTTCATTGATCTTAATATTCCAGCAAAAGTTTTCAAAGTTAAAGGGTTCTTTCAGTATACCATTTGGTATAGTAAAATTATCTTTGCCTCTATATAATATCTATTTTCCTGAAAGCATATATATATATTTAGCTTCATATATAGATAATAAAATATAGTTGGCCCAAAAGTAGGGGGAATCTCAATTATTGTTCACTTGTTTGAATTGACTTGAACAAAAGAATCATTTTAAAGGCACTAGTCACTTATTAATGGAATCCTGCTGTGAATTCTTTTGTGTTATGAATAATCCCTTCCATAATGCAAAGGTTCATTCCCTAATTCACATGTGTAATCAGCTTTCATTAACTGAAGCACAGCTATACAGGCATGACCTTATCTTTGTAACAGCTGTCAGATAAAAAAATAAATGCTCATTTGCAGTAAGTTTAATTCTATCCCTTCTGGTCCAAGTGCAGAGGTGCACACTTGCCAAAGGATAGCTCTACACAATGTGTCAGACAGGTAAACTTCTGGGAAATAGCAGTGTCAGACAGATCAGCCTCCTACGAAGTTATCAGCAGACAGGGCTCTTCTTGAAAATCTAGAATCACCAAACTGCAAATGCAAATGGATTACAATCATTGCCTGCAGTCTTTGGAGAAGAATTGTTTTGTCGTGGGCTTTTTCTTTTTCCATTTTTATAAGGAGACAATCACTGTCAATGTCATCACCATGAAATATGAATGACAGTGACGTGTGAATAGTGAGATGAGCGCACCAAAGACAGTCAGAGTGGGGGTTCTGAGGGAGGGGCAGTTTGGAGGTGAGACGCAGCTGAAAGTGACAGGTTTCAGCAAAAAATAGATCAATGGAATGAGAAGAAAAGAGAGACCCTACGGTTTACAATTTAAGAAGAGGTAACAATGCATAGAGAATAGCCTTAGAGGAATAATAAGCAGCTCTGTCTTGACATTATAAAGCAATAAGTGCATATATGTCATTTATCTGAGGCCATTATTTATATAAGCTTAAAAAATAATAACAACCAAACTGTAATACCTGGTATTATTTAAAAAAGTTTTAAAAATAAAAGTGTATATTTCTCTCTATTGTGTTTTGAATGTCCTATAAAAAATAGAAGTCTTGATCCTTTAAGAAATTTGGTCTTCGTAGACTGATGTGGAACAGTAGGAAGCGGACAGTTCCTATTAAAGTAATTGATTCTATTATGAAATGGAAATAATGGCTTCAAGGAGCATGGAGCTGGACAGGTATAGACGTGTAGAAAATCATGAAATGACTTCATTCTGGCTGGGAAAAGCTTATCACCGAAAAAAAAAGAAAATCTTGATCTTTCTTTCTCCTCTTTCTCTCTCCCCATTCCCACCCTCTCTTTTCCCTTGAACATGAAGATGCATAGAGCAAAATGTCAGTATTTAATGTCAAAAAGACAGATTAGCATTGGATACTTAGATATACAGAGTTTATCACAATGAAAAGATCACATTTTATATGTGGAAGATACTTCAAAGATTATTTAGTTCACTACTGTAGTTTCAAGATGAGGAAACGATGGCCCAGGAAATAGAAATGAGATGTTGTGTCTTATCAGTGGTATGCAATCAAAGCATATAGGATTTAGGTATTTGTCATTTTAGAAGACTAAGTATATTTTAAAATTTATAATCTTTAGATAAATATTTGTTACATTGTGTGTTAGTGTACTTATCTGGTCTTTCTAGCCAACTTGTCAGCCCAAACTGCTGAAATGGGCTGAAATGCATACTGTGAACCAGCAAACTGAAGTCTGGGTCCATTGAAAGAGTAAAATGTTGCTTCCATGTCCTGGCTATTGTAAACAGAGATGCAATGAACATTGTGGTACATGTCTCTTTTTGAATTATGGTTTTCTCAGGGTATATGCCCAGTAGTGGGATTGCTGGGCCGTATGGTAGTTCTATTTTTAGTTTTTTGAGGAACCTCCATACTGTTCTCCATAGTGGCTATATTAATTTACATTCCCACTAAGAGAGCAAGAGGGTTCCCTTTTCTCCACAATCTCTCCAGCATTTATTGTTTGTAGATTTTGTGATGGCCATTCAGACCGGTGTGAGGTGATACCTCATTGTAGTTTTGATTTGCACTTCTCTAATGATTTAGTGATGTTGAGCATCCTTTCATGTGTTTGTTGGCCATCTGTATATCTTCTTTGGAGAAATGTCTATTTAGGTCTTCTGCCCATTTTTTGATTGGGTTGTTTGTTTTTTTGATATTGAGCTGCATGAGCTGCTTGTATATTTTGGAGATTGTTCCTTCCTCAGTTGCTTTGAGGCAAATATTTTCTCCAATTCTGAGGGTTGCCTTTTCATCTTGTTTATGGTTTCCATTGCTGTGCAAAAGCTTTTAAGTTTCATTAGGTCCCATTTGTTTATTTGTTTTTATTTCTATTTCTCTAGGAGGTGGGTCAAAAGGATCTTGCTGTGATTTATGACAAATAGTGTTCTATGTTTTCCTCTAAGAGTTTTATAGTGTCTGGCCTTACATTTACGTCTTTAATCCATTTTGAGTTTATTTTTGTGTATGGTGTTAGGAAGTGTTCTAATTTCATTCTTTTATATGTAGCTGTCCAGTTTTCCCAGCACCACTTATTGAAGAGGCTGTTTTTTCTCCATTGTATATTCTTGCCTCCTTTATCAAAGATAAGGTGACCATACGTGCATGGGTTTATCTCTGGGCTTTCTATCCTGTTCCATTGATCTATATTTCGGTTTTTGTGCCAGTACCATACTGTCTTGATTAGTGTAGCTTTTTAGTATAGTGTGAAGTCTGGGAGCCTGAGTCCTCCAGCTACATTTTTCTTTCTCAAGATTGGTTTGGCTCTCTGGGGTCTTTTGTGTTTCCATACAAATTGTGGAATTTGTTGTTCTAGTTTTGTGAAAAATGCTCTTGGTAGTTTGATAGGGATTGCACTGAATCTGTAGATTGCTTTGGGTAGTATAGTCATTTTCACAATGTTGATTCTTCCAATCCAGGAACATGGTATATCTCTCCATCTATTTGCATCATCTTTAATTTCTTTCATCAGTGTTTTATAGCTTTCTGCATATAGGTCTTTTGTCTCTTTAGGTAGGCTTATTCCTAGGTATTTTATTTTTTTGTTGCAATGGTAAATGGGAGTGTTTCCTTAATTTCTCTTTCAGATTTTTCATTAGTATATAGGAATGCAAGAGACTTATGTGCATTAATTTTGTATCCTGCTACGCTACCAAATTCATTGATCAGCTCTAGTAGTTTTCTGGTAGCATCTTTAGGATTCTCTACATATAGCATCATGTCACCTGCAAACAGTGACAGTTTTATTTCTTCTTTTCCAATTTCGATTCCTTTTATTTCTTTTTCTTCTCTGATTGCTGTGGCTAAAACTTCCAAAACTATGTTGAATAATAGTGACAAGAGTGGGCAACCTTGTCTTGTTCCTGATCTTAGAGGAAATGGTTTCAGTTTTTCACCACTGAGAACGAAGTTGGCTGTGGGTTTGTCATATATGGCCTTTATCATGTTGAGGGAGGTTCCCTCTATGCCTACTTTATGGAGAGTTTTTATCATAAATGGGTGTTGAATTCTGTTGTAAGCTTTCTCTGCATCTATTGAGATTATCATATGGTTTTTCTCCTTCGATTTGTTAATATGGTGTATCACATGATTGATTTGCATTTATTGAAGAATCCTTGCATTCAAGTGGGGATAAACCCCACTTGATCATGGTGTATGATCCTTTTAACGTGCTGTTGGATTCTGTTTGCAAGTATTTTGTTGAGGATTTTTGCATCTATGTTCATCAGAGCTATCGCCCTGTAGTTTTCTTTTTTGTGCTATCTCTGTCAGGTTTTGGTATTAGGGTGATGGTGGCCTCATAGAATGAGTTTGGGAGTGTTCCTCCCTGTGCTATATTTTGGAAGAGTTTGAGAAAGAAAGGTGTTAGCTCTTCTCTAAATGTTTGATAGAATTCGCCTGTGAAGCCATTTGGTCCTGGGCTGTTGTTTGTTGGAAGATTTTTAATCACAGTTTCAATTTCATTACTTGTGACTGGTCTGTTTATATTTTCTATTTCTTCCTGGTTCAGTCTTGGAAGGTTGTACTTTTCTAAGAATTTGTCCATTTTATTGGCATATAGTTGCTTTTAGTAATCTGTCATGATCCTTTGTATTTCTGCACTGCCAGTCATTACTTCTCCTTTCTCATGTCTCATTCTGTTGATCTGAGTATTCTCCTTTTTTTCTTGATGTGTCTAGCTAATGGTTTATCAATTTTGTCTATCTCTTCAAAGATAGTTTTATTGATCTTTGCTATTGTTTCCTTCATTTCTTTTTCATTTATTTCTGCTCTGATCTTTATGATTTCTTTCCTTCTGCTAACTTTCTGGGGTTTTTTTGTTGTTGTTCTTCTTTGTCTAATTGTTTCAGGTATAACATTAGGTTATTTGAGATTTTTCTTGTTTCTTGAGGTAGTACTGTATTATTATAAACTTCCATCGTAGAACAGCTTTTGCTGCATCCCATAGGTTTTGGGTCATCGTGTTTTCACTGTCATTTGTTTCTAGGTATTTTCTGATTTCCTCTTTGATTTCTTCAGTGATCTCTTGGTGATTTAGTAGTGGATTGTTTAGCCTCCATGTGCTTACATTCTTTCATTTTTTTCCTGTCATTTATATCTAGTCTCATATCGGAAAAGATACTTGATACGATTTCAATTTTCTTAACTTTACCAAGGCTTGATTTGTGACCCAAGATAGGATCTATCCTGGAGAATGTTCCATGAGCACTTGAGAAGAAAGTGTATTCTGTTGTTTTTGGACAGAATGTCCTATAAATATCCATTAAGTCCATCTTGTTTAATGTGTCATTGAAAGCTTGTGTTTCCTTATTTTCATTTTGGATTGATCCATCCATTGGTGAAAGTGGGGTGTTAAAGTCTCCTACAATTATTGTGTTACTGTTAATTTTCCCTTATATGGCTGTTAGCATTTGCCTTATGTATTGAGGTGCTCCTATATTGGGTGCATAAATATTTACAATTGCTATATCTTCTTCTTGGATTGATCACTTGATCATTATGTAGTGACCTTCTTTGTCTCTTGTAATAGTCTCTATTTTAAAGTCTGTTTTGTCTGATATGAGAATTGTTACTCCAGCAGGAGTTTCCCCTACAATAAAATTCTCTTTAGCAATTTCTTTAACAAGTTTAACAAGTTTCATGGCAGGAAACATGAACTAGTATCACTGGGTGTTTACTGAATAAACGTAAAACATTTCTAATCAGAAACATAATTTCAAATCCATGGCATTTATGCCAAATGTCTTATTTCTGGATGCTTTATGTCTCTCCTTCATTTCACTGTGTGCCAGGGGGTACAAGCATTAAAGTTTTACTTTCTATTTAGAATCCACAAACTTCATTTTACCCTACCCCTATGAACAGTAGTAGCAAAGATTATATTTATCAAGTCTTAACAGTAAACTTCCTAGTGTAAACCATGCAGAACTTCTACAATATACCCAAAGCAGACCTTTTTTCTCTTCCATCTATTAGTATAGCACACTTGGTTAGGGATTACTCTTAAAACCAAATATTTTATGGCTCTTATAGGGATCTAAAATCCTCTTTCATATCTGTAAGCTACACATTTCAGATCTTCAAATCAAGATATGCTTTTCAGTCACAGAAAATTTCAACTGGTCAAAATTTTCTGGAAGTGACATAGAGGTCATGAAAATATATTTATATACATTTGGGAGCAATTAAATACAGTATCAGACAGCCATTGTTTAGGAACTTGTTAAAGAGAATTTTATTGTAAGGGAAACATTAGATAAGATGATCTTTAAAGCCCTTTCAAAGTTTAAATAGAAAGAGGGTAGAATTCAACCATCTGGTAAGACATGGATCCTAGAATTATGCTACAGAATAAGGAATTATTTATTTGAGTTAAATTGGAGTCCGTTATCAGTAAGAATGGTTGTGTCTGTGAGAAACAAAAATTCAACTGTAGTGTGTCCCTCCAAAAAGATAGGTCCAAATCCTAACCCCTGGTTCCTTGAATGTGACTTTATTTGGAAACAAGGTCTTTGAAGATTTAAGTAAAGGATCCCGAGATGAGGTCATTCTGGATTTAGGGTGGGCCCTAAATCCAATGGCTGTTGTCTTTATAAGAGAGAAGAAAGAGAGATTTAAAACATGGAAGTATACAAAGGAAAGTCATGAGAAGACTGAGTTAGAGATTGGAGTGATGTGTCTACATGCCAAGGAGTGACAAGAATTGCTGGAAATCACCAGAAGCTGGGAGATGGACAAGAAACAGATTCTCCCTCAGAGCCCCCAGAAGGAACCAGCCTTGTGGATACACTAATTTCAGATTTCTGGGTAACAGAACTTTGAGAGAATACATTTGTGCATTTTAATTCACCCAATTGGTTGTAATCTGTTACCAAAGCTCTAGGAAACTAATAGACCCACTTAAACTAACTTTTAAAATACGGGAATCTATTAGCTCCCACAAATAGTAGCTCAGAGAAATGACTCTCTTTGGAGTTGAGTTGCTCTAATTTTATTTTTCTGCAATTCTTTCGGTTTGCCTTCTTCCATTAGAGCTTCATCTTTACTCCAATTTTAAAATGGTTGCAGCAATTAACAAAACTCACATATATAATGATAATTTTCAGTGAAAGTCAGGAAGAAATAAGAAATTTGCTTCAGACTGCTCTCTCAGAATTCAGAGATACCTTTGTAAAAGACCTAGAATACTTTCCTCAAAATGTATTTGCTCATGTTAGGTCCATTTTTTTAATCAGTAAAAACGAGGTTATCTTTAATCCATTCAGGTCTTCTCAATGAGATGGAGCTGAATTCAGATTCTCTTGCACCACAAGGGCTGCATTAAGAAAGGTTAGATACCTAAACAAAACTGGATTTCTGTTAGGGAGAAGGAAGGGATCATTAGATGCTAGTTAAGCAAATAATTGTAACTACAAAGAAATATAGGCAGTGTAATGCTCCTACCTCATAGACAAACTCACTAAGCAGTCTTACTGTCTTTATAATACATAAAGTATCAAGTGACTTTGATTTTCTCTGTAAACTTTTAAAGCTATATTCTTCCCTGAATATTTGAAGTTTTTAAAAACTTTGCTTCTATGTTGGCATTTCTAATTAAATTTGGTGATACTGCCACAGTTGGGAAGAAAAGATAGAAAATGATATTGGCTTTCTGTATAGAGGGAAGGTTTACTGTCTATCATGAAATATGCAGTCATAATACCTCTAAACGCTGTGTCTTACTGTTTCCTACCCTCTTAGTATCCCTTGTTTTTCCTTGAAAGATCAGTAGTCAGGATGACATGGTCTAACCTACATGGAATAAACTGATTATTCTACTGCTGTTGAATTGAATATACCATACTTCTGGTAGATTAAACATTTTCAAACAAGTGGAAGGGTAGCTAGGAAAAAAAAAGCTATTTGATAGTGAGAAGTTCTATGAACAAAGGACTAGGCATATTCATTCACTGTTAAATACATCCCTCTAGGGATTTAATCCAATAGAGTTAAGGAAACAAAGACTAATGAACTTTTCCAGTGTAGCACAGCTAGTGAGAAGCCCATGTTGACTTCGTACCTTGTTTTGCCTTGTAAGGCTATGTTTTCTCCAAAAGGAGCAATAACAAAAATTATTATTGCAAAGGAGTAGTCACTAATAAATTACTTTTGTATCATTCTTTACTAGTAGACCAAGAATTGTACTAAATACCCAATCATCTATGTGTAAAACAAGCTATTTTAAGTTCCCCGGAGCCAAAGCTCAAGGTGAGCATTTGTATTCAAGGGATTTATTAGGAGGAACCCCAAAGATAAACAGGTAAAAGGAGAAGCATGATAAAGAAGGGCAGGAAACCAAATAAGGCTATGACTTGCCACAAAGTACCATGGAAGGCCTTTTCAACTGATTCCACTGGAAAATTCTGGAGCGCAAGATTTGCTTCCAGAGTTGCCATGCCTTGAGGCTAGGGACCTACCTCTTTCACCCAACCTGTCAGTCTTTGTATGACTGGCTAAGGTCTGCACCCAAAGTACTTAAACTCTCTATGCCTGCAGGGCAAAGTGGCCCTAGAAGCCTGAGGGGAAACCCACAAGAAAAAAGTCACAGGTGTAGACCATTAATACAAGCTCAAGGAAGAGCTTACAGAAAGAGAAGAGGCATACAAGGGGATCTGGATAGAATATCTCCATTGTCCATTACATCAGTCTTATACAGAAGGAAGGATGTACGCATAGAATAACCAATCTAAAACTGTCCAAAAAGCTTGATTTAAAATAAACACTACAGGGCTTCCCTGGTGGTGCAGTGGTTGAGAGTCCGCCTGCCGATGCAGGGGACACGGGTTCGTGCTGCGGTCCGGGAAGATCCCACATGCCGCGGAGCCGCTGAGCCCGTGAGCCATGGCCACTGAGCCTGCGCGTCCGGAGCCTGTGCTCCGCAGCGGGGGAGGCCACAACAGTGAGAGGCCCGCGTACCACACACACACACAAAAAAATTAAAAATAAATAAATAAAATAAACACTACAGATGTGCTGATTCCTAGATTTCTTCCTTTAGCAAATGGGTAAAAAGTATATCCATTTGGGTGAGGAATAATATCTGGAGTGTCATTAAAACTGAATTGATTAAAACTTGTTTCTTCACCTTCAAGGGCTTAGTTGAACTGTAGTTGAGTGGCAATTAATAAGAAAAATGGACTTGGGGCCATCTTATGATATAAAGTTGCTGTTTATATCCTATAGAATTACCTGAATTGCTGGAAATTGATAATGGGAGCTCATGTAGCCCTTTAAATTCATGGTTTGGCTTTCAAGTCATGCTGGAAGTAATGTCCCATGGTGTGCTGTTGTGAACATCGGCTGGTATACAAGGATTGATGCCACACATTTACTTGGAGTTTTTTTAAGCAGTGGTTTAGCTTCAAGTTGAAAAAGAAAACCACATAAAATTCCTTAATAAATACAGTGTGAGCTTGATTGAAACATATTGCTAATATTATTAAGTGCCCCAGAGAGTAACTGAAATATCATATTGTTGGTATTCACACTTCCATTTTTGTTGCACAGGGCATATAAAACACTTACAAGCACATTACTGTATGCAAAACATAATGCTCTTTCTGGAACTCTGGTTTTTATGGACTTCTGTGGCTGAACAATTGATATTTACCTACTGAGATTGGCTTAGAAGACCCTAAAGCAGCAAAGAAGAAGATAAACTATGACTATTTGCCTATAATATGAGAACAGCAAAATAGCTAAAGGCTTTTAAAAATATTCCTGGTATTAAACCAGCACAACTGTTTAAAAGTTCAACATTTCATTTCCATACTAAGCAACCTAGTTTCTCTCCGAGTCCTCTTTTGTAAAAAAGTTCCTAAGAGCTCTTTTGAGGAAAGTGTCTTCTGTTGTTACCATATACCTTGAAACTACTTCCTCTTTTTATCTGAGACTAATGAGTGTTATAGGTACTACCTGCATTCACAGGTGCTAACTGGTGTTCAATTGTCTCAGATGGGCTGACACAGCCCTAACATACAGAAGGATTTTAAACAGTGATAAAACTAAAGATGGTTCTCTGTGGATATGTAAGAAAAAAGGTTCTTTTCTAATTCACTGTAATGTGAAGGTTTTCACGTAAAGGGTTAAGCTCTCAGGTCCAAGAAGATTAATCAATCACTAGATTTGAACACCTAAGAGAAGATATGTCAGAATTTAAGCAGCTAGAGACAGAGTAAAAGACAATTCTTTTAATGGCAGAGAAAAATAACATGTGGTCAAAAAATAAAACTGGTCATAGAAAGATGCATTTAAGAGAAAACAAGTGCTACTAATAAATAAATATCAACAAAACTCAAGGTAGTTTGGGAGTATTTAGGGAACAGTGGTATACTGACTGTGTAAAAATTAAAACGGGCTTCCCTGGTGGCGCAGTGGTTGAGAGTCCGCCTGCCGATGCAGGGGACATGGGTTCGTGCCCCGGTCTGGGAAGATCCCACATGCTGCGGAGTGGCTGGGCCCATGAGCCATGGCTGTTGAGCCTGCACATCCGGAGCCTGTGCTCCGCAACGGGAGAGGCCACAACAGTGAGAGGCCCGCGTACGGCAAAAAAAAAAAAAAAAAAAAAAAAAAATTAAAACGGAATTCACATAGGCAGAAGAGTTCTGAAGGCATTTTTGGACGATGTAGCACTGTTAAGAAAGGTGAGGTGGTAGGATTTGCTTCTGGGGAACAATGAATAGACAGGCTTGGTAGAAGGGAATAAAACACTCAGAGAGAAGCAGTGATGAGAGCAAGGCTGTGAAGGCAAGCTGGGCCATATCTCTGAGGGCCCTGGGCCATGTTAAAGATTTTATTCCTAGGCAGTGAGAATCCATTGATCATGTCTGAGTAGAGGAGTGACAATTGCAGACTTTTGCTCCACTCCATGCCAGAACAGAGACTATCAATTACCAAAGATTCTATCCTCTCCTGGCAAAATGGAAGCTTGATGGGAGAATTCCTATTGTAGGCAGAGACTGGGAGGAGAGAGGAATAGAAGGCTTTCTGAGTAGTCAATACTCCCAAAGATTGCACAGCTTGTGCTCTTCTGTACATAAAAGGGAATAATTAGGCCCAGTGGGTGTTACATCATAACATGTACTTTATGACTGGGTCTGCACAATGCCAGGCAACTGGTGAGTATTGTTTTATCATTCTAACTGCTCATTTTAGTTCCTTGCAAACTAAGCTGAGGGCTAATGCTTCTACTAATGCAGCTGAGGGCTAATGCTTCTACTAATGCAGCTGAGGGCATTTTTAGGTGGAATTTTCCATGTTAGCTTTCAAAATTATATAAAACAAGGGGTCTTTATTTAGCGTCTTCACATTGTAAGCACAGGGAGCTACTAATATATATATATATAGGAAAAAACCTTCTTTTAAATGAGAAGGCAAAAACGAATGGCCTATTTAAGCCACAACATTAACCTTGCTTTTAGAACCTAGAATGATTTGTCTAGGTCAATGACATGCATTCAAATAATTGGAAATGCTATGTGAGAAAAGCAAACTAATATTCTGTAGTCAGGGCACATAGGCTTTGAAAGCAGAAAGACCTAGGTTGATTTTTTGGTTCAATACTCATCAGCTGGGTGACCTAAGAAGTAACATCTCTGAACTTTATTTTATGGATATCTTTCAGTAGAGAATTGCTTAAATATTTTAAAGTGTATTCATACAAAATAAAACAATGCAACCATTAAAAATATGGCTATCTATTTCCTGACATAGAATCATGGTATTTTTTTCTACAACATCTAGCAGAGTAAAACATGTTCACAATGCCACGTGTGTGTATCTGTGTGTATGTATACACATATAAAAGCATATATTTTCTGCTTTTACACTGACATGTAAATTATTTCTCTTTTCTTATGGTGAGGTTTTGGATAATTTTGCTTCCTCATGTATAATTTTATGTTATTTTTTAAAATGTAAAAGACTTATATGTCTTTAAAATACATTAAAGCTTGTAAACAAAAAGACCAAAAAAAAAGAGAGAACATGGACCAGGGACTTTTCCTATAGCATCTCACCTACAGAAGCACCAATGACACACAATTATCACTGAAGATACACAAAGTTATTATCCATCTTATCCAGTAATTTCAACTTTGCTGCCTGCCAGGCTGGGAGCCAGAAGTTTGGAAGGCTTGAATTTGTGAAACAGAAGCTGTTTTTTCATAGGAACATTTTCATTGCAGCAAGCAGGTGTTATACAACTTATAATATGAGGAGAGAATTAGGTTCAGAGCCACTAGGAGGCATAAGCAAAATTATATCATTGTTAAATGGTGGAGACAGGATGGACCCTAGGTCAATTTGATTTCAAAGACTGTGCTCTTTTGACAACACAATAGTGCACAATTTGCTTTACTGTTGCCCAGTTCACAATCAAATAAGAAAAAGTAAGCAGCAATGGCTCTAGAATATATTTCGCTTAGGTGATCATATAGGTGTAATTCTGAGGAGTGATTTTTTTGTCTCAAAATAACACCATCTCTGAATGTTATCAATATATCATTTGTTTTTTTCTCTTATGCAGAAAAAGATCTTAGAGCTGACAAGGAGTTTCTTTACAGTTGAAGTTAGAAACTTGCAAAATGAAGCAAACAGCCACTAAATTTTATGTATTCCTCCATCACAAAAATGTTTGAAAGCAGAGGTTAGAACTAGATTGGCTTAACTGTATTACAGGTCCAGTAAGAATTTCAACAAAGAAACTGACACATAAGTAAAGATATTGAGACAGTAAAAAAAAAAACCAAAAAACTGTAAATGGCTACACTTGTTGATGACCTGGCCCTTTTGGGATTACACAGAAGTCTTCAAATGGCCTTGAGTGATGAAAACTGGGCCCTGATAACATTAACTGAATGAGCTTCCTGCTTGGAGATTTTATACATGCTCTGTATTTCATTCTCACAGAAACCCTGGGTACTAATTATAGTGATTCTAATTTTAAGGATGAAGTTACAAAGGCTTTTGGAAGTTAAATAATTACTCCAATGTTTTCACATAATATCTAACTCTAAAGATAATATTCTTCCAGTGAACTAAGTTTTCTTACCCCATCAGACCTGATCTGCTTTTAATGGGTGGAAACAGTATATGAAGGTTACCTCTCTTGAATGTGGTTCTATAACAGTACAAGTGTTATCAGAAGGGAGAGCCCCAGAGTGGGCTCTTGTCTAATACTCGGAAATGAATTGAGGAGACACACACTGACAAAGCAAAAGAAGGGATGCCTGGATGGAGAGCAGCAGGGCAGGGGAACCTAGAACTGCTCTGCCATGTGGCTTGCAGTCTCAGATTTCATGGTGGTAGGGTTAGGGTTAGCTTTCTATGTTGTCTCTGGCCAATCATCTTGCTTGTGCCCGTATTTAGGTTGACTCAGTGTCCTTCCTGGTGGCGGGAATATCTCTAAGCCAAGATAGATGCCAGAGCAGGGTTTCTGGGAGTTTGGTAGGACATTTTATGGGTTGGCATCCCTCCTTCCTTTTGGCCCCTCCTGAATACTCCCGGTTAGTTTTTGGCATTGTGTTCCTTATCAGTAACTCCTATTGTGAGACAACTCATGCAAGTGGTTATTAATGTGCCTGGCCAAGGTGGGCGTTTTCAGTCAGCTGCTCCCTAACACAAGAAGATAAAAAATGGCAGAGACTTCCAGCTTTTAGGTTGACAAAAGTAAACTTTTTCATTGTATTTGATTTTGCTTTGATTTGTTTGATTTTTGTGTTTTCCCTGGCGTAAATGAGAGGTAAACAAATCAGGAGATACTCTATTATACTTACCTTGATTTGGAGTTATTTTTTTAATGGACCAAAAAAGGAAATTAATGCTTTGAGGCATCACATAATATGTTGCCATGTAAGTTCTCCATCGTGTTTACAGTTTTCTTATTGTGGATATAAAAGCATGGGTCATGGTTCTGTAATGAGGAATCTACAGGGAATTTTTGAGTCTTATGTGAATAGTATGTAATATTATGAATATATCTAGCATTTTACTTTTGGTATATGTTAATTTTATTTCTTTTAACTTAAATAAGTGAGGAAGAAAAATTTGTGGTGGAAAAAGAGAAATATCTTTCCTGTTAGCCTTCCAACCAAAGGAGCACCATTAATCGGAGGTGGTGGTGTTGGGAGAGGTGGCTCTTACAGTGACAAGGCAAATGGGAAAAGACAAAGGCCCTAGAAAATCCTCTACCTTCTCGTGCACTGATTATGGACCAAAAATATTTGAGAATTTGTACCCAATACATGAGCTAATGATTTTAATGGGTAATACATGGAAGATGACTCCCTGGAATAAGAAAACTTACATAAACCACATGCAAAGCTACATAAGTCCAGTTCGCAATAACAAAAGAAATATACAAAACAAACCAGCAACAGCAAACAGCAAAAACAAACAAAAAGCATCTTTTAACAGAAGAGAAATGAAAAAATAAGATCAAAAGTCTAGTCTAAAAGAATGCTCTGAGACAATTGTCTCTGTGTGTCTTAGTGTGTATTTTTTAGTCCCAGTTTAGCTCTACTCTACGCTAAGATTGGAAAATTATGGACTCTTCCAGTGCTTAACTACACTACCATTTTCTAATCCTGGCACTGGATGTTTCTGGATATGTTGCTGATTAAGAACCAGGCAAATACTGTGAGGCTCACTTGGTTTGCCATTTACTTCTAAATGTATCAGTCTTCTAGTAATGTTGCTTTTCATAGGTAAATGGCTGTTCCCTCAAAGAGCACATTTGCATACCTTTCAAATCTCATCAACCTAAAGTAATCATCATTTGATCATAAAATACCTTTCCAAGAGCTGAATGACACTGAGTAGTTTGTCATACAAAATGTACGGGAAATAAGCAGAGGTATGCAGTGTGTCTAAAAGACTTCTTTTTAATAGAATATTTTGTCTTCCAGTAGATTTCTCTACAATCTGCCCTTTAAAGACGTATTTTCAGCTTCCGGCTGTTATAATTTAAATATTCTATCGCTAAATTCCTTTGTTTATGCACTACTTCAGTTGCATGCATGATATCACTCTCCAAAAATGCTCCTGAATATGATAAAAGTACCCTAACACAATGCTGTTTCGAGGCTTGAATTTTTTTTTTTTACTTTGCATTATATCCTTCTGTCCAAGATTAAAGTCTGCAACTTTAGACGTATCTACAATATAAATATGTAGGTGCTTATTTGTAAAGAGAATACTAAAGATAAATAAATAAATGAAAAATTTAAAAACCTCACAGATATTTTTAAGGAACTAAGAGTGAACTAATATCTATTTGACGGTAAAATGAGAATACCTTATTTAGTGTATCATAAAAATTCATGGGTATGAGGGTGCGACCAACACACATTTGCATTTTGTACATTTTACTTACTAGCGCTATCACTTTGAATATGTTGAAAAAACTTTGGTCTACTTCCTGATATGTAGTATAAGGATTATAATAGTTATTTCTCAGGTCTGTTAAATGTGTTATACATTATATGGTACAAACAAGATACTTAACCCATGTTAATTATCCTTCTAATTTAATGATTAGAAAAAGTGAAGAATATTTTTTTTACTATATTAGAATAAAAATAATTACGTGATACCAAACTGTATAATGTACTCTTATTGGATAGCTACTCTCAATCTGATTATTAATTATGTTTGTTCTTCCAATTATAGCTTCATATCTTTTTGATTTCTAAAGGGAATGGCATTTTTACATAACATTGCCTAAAATATTGTGTTTAAGTAGCTTCCTAGAAGTATGACATAGTTTGCTCAATGTTTTGCCATACCTGTTTACTTTTCTTTCTGAGCACAGACGTCAATTACATTTTCCAACCACCTCTATGGTTCTCATTTAGCAAGAGAGAATGTGCACAGCTGCCAGCTGTGGCCCCAAAATCTCTTACATGTAATTTTCTCTGCTCTTTTCCTATTCGTGTTGTCTGGGATAGATGTGACTTCAATGGTGATCCTTAAAGCCTGCTACAGAATACAGTGGAGACATATAATGGAAGTAACAAGGTGTAACAACCAGCTTGAAGATGACCCCCAATAATTTTCACATCCTGGTAATCAAGCTTCTCTGCAGTCCTTTCCCACATTGAATCAGGGCTGATCTGCGTGACACATAGGTGACTGCAGAAGTGATGTGAGGTTTTAAAAAGCATTGCAGCTTCCACTTAACTTACTTCTTCTGCCATGGGGATACCCAAGCAACCCCATGGAGAAGCCCATGTGGAGAGAAATTAAGGTACCTGCCAATAGCCAGCATAGATTTGCCAGCTATGTCAATGAGTCCCTTGGAAGCTACTGCCGGTTTTCATCCTCAATCAAACCTCCAGATGACCCCCACTTCGGCATATATCTGAGTCTTCATGAGAAACTCTGAGCCAGAACTGCCCAGACAATCTGCTCCCAAATTTCTGGCCCACAGAAATTATAAGATACAATACATGGGTTGTTGTTGTTGTTGAAGCCACTTTAGTTTATGAGTAACTTAAACATAAGAGTAACCTGTTATGTAGCAATAGATAATATCTGGCAACCTGAATAATAGATTTAAGAAGAGTCTCCCAATCAGGAACAGCTGCACTGGACTCAACTGAGCAAGGATAGATTTCCATTATGTAAGCAACTAAAATTTGCTTTAGCACTTTGTATTAGCTTAAATAATACAGCTAGCACCTAGAGTTTCTCAACCTCTGAACTGTGGACTTACTGACATTTTGCACAATGAATCTTTTCTGGGGGAGGATGTCCTATACACTGTAGGATATTTAGCAGCATACTTGATCTCTGCCCACTAGATGTCAGTGGCAACCCCTTTTCCCAAGCGGTGACCATCAAAAATGGCTCCATAGATTGCCAAATATCCCCGGGGCACAAAATCACTTACAGTTGAAAATCACTGAGATAGAGAAAGGTTAGTATCCCTTTCAGTACTAAGCTAGTGTGATCTTGGTCAAGTCACCTAAACTTAAGTTTCCTTGTTTATAATATCAAAGTACATTAGATGAGTGAAATTACATTCTGAAATTGAACAAGTCTTGTTTAAAGCTCTCTTCTTTTTCCTACATTTCAGTATCATAATATCACTAAGTAATACCTCAGGATATATTTTTTTAAAAGAAACAATTGTCCTAGCTAACGTAATGGAACAAGAAATGAAACAAAAGGTATACACATTTGGAAAAAGTAAAACTGTCTTTGCTCATAGATATGATACGATCAGCTATGTAGAAAATCTGAAAGAATTGACAGAAAACTCCTGTAACTAATAAGCAATTATAATGAGGTTGAAGGATACAAGGTTAATATATAAAGATCAATGGGTTTCCTGTATGTATAGGCATTGCTCAGGGATATTGCAGGTTTGATTTTACACTTCCACCAATAAAGCATGTATCGAAATAAAGTCAAATTTTTGTTTCCCAGTGCATATAAAAGTTGTTTAGCCATACTGTAGTCTATTAAATGTGCAATAGCATTATGTCAAAAAATAATGTGCATATCTTAGTTTAAAAATTCTTTAGTGCTAAAAAGTGCTAACCATTATCTAAGCCTTCAGCAGGTCATAGTCTTTGTGCTGGTTCTTGCTCAGTGTTGATGGCTGCTGACTGATCAGGGTGGTGGTTGCTGACGGTTAAGATGCCTGTGTCAATTTCTTAAATCAGACAAAATGAAGTTTGGTTCCTCAATTGACTCTTCCTTTCACAAACAATTTCTCTACAGCATACAATGCTATTTGACAGCATTTTACCCACGGTAGAACTTCTTTCAAAACCTGCTTCTGCTTTATCAACAAAGTTTATGTAATATCCTAAATCTTTTGTTGTCATTTCAACAATCTTGACAGTATCTTCACCAGAAGTAGATTCCATCTCCAGAAACCACTTTCTTTACTCATCCATTAGAAGCAACTCCTCATTCATTACAGTTTTATCATGAGATTGCAGCAATTCAGTCACATCTTCAGGCTGCACTTCTAATTCTAGTTCTCATGCTGTTTCTACCACATCTGTAGTTAGTTACTCCACTGAATTCCTGAACCCCTCAAAGTCATCCAGGAAGGTTGGTTCTTCTCATCTCCTGTTAATATGTATATTGTGATTTCTTCTCATGAATCACAGATGTACTTAATGGCAACTAGAATCGTGACTCCTTTCCAGAAGGTTTTCAATTTACTTTGCCCAGGTATCTATGGAAGCTATAGCCTTGAAAAATGTATTTCTTAAATAATAAAACTTGAAAGTCAAAATTACTCCTTGATCCATGGTCTGCAGAGTGAATACTGCATTAGTAGGCATGAAAGTAACATTAATCCTGTGTACATCTCTATCAGAGCTCTTGGGTGATCGGCTGCATTGTCAATGAGTGTATTTTTTTTTAAATTGGAGTATAATTGCTTTACAATATTGTGTTAGTTTCTGCTGCACAATGAAGTGAATCAGAGTGTATTTTGAAAAGAATTTTTTTTCCTCAGCAGTAGGTCTCAACAGTGGGCTTAAAACATTCAGTAAACCATGCTGTAAGCAGATATGCTGTCATTCAGGCTTTGTTGTTCCATTTCTAAAGCACAGGCAAGAGAAATTTAGTATAATTCTTAAGGATCTTAGGATTTTCAGTGTGGAAAATGAGCACTGATTTCAACCTAAAGTCACCAGCTGCACTGGCGCCTAACAAAAGAATCAGCCTGTCTTTTGAAGCTTTGAAGCCAGGCATTGACTTCTCCTCTTCAGTTATGAAAGTCCTAGACGGTATCTTCTTCCCATAGAAGGCTGTTTCATCTACATTGAAAATCTGTTGATTAATGTAGCTGCCTTCATTAATCGTCTGAGAGAGGTTTTCTGGATAACTTGCTGCAGCTTCTGCATCAGCACTTGCTGCTTTCCCTGCACTTTTATGTTATGGAGATGGCTTCTTTACTTAAACCACATGAACCAACCTCTGCTGGTTTCAAACTTTTCTCCTGCAGCTTCCTCACCTCTCTCGACCTTCATAGAACTGAAGAGAGTTAGCACGTTCATCTGGATTAGGTTTTGGCTAAGAGAATGTTGTGGCTGGTTTGATCTTCTATCCAGACAGTGAACACTTTCTCCACATCAGAAATAAGGCTGATTCGCCTTCTTACCATATATATATTCACTGAAGCAGCACTTTTAATTCTCTTCAAGAACTTTTCCTTTGCATTCACAACTTGGCATAAGAGGTCTATTTTCAGTCTATCTAGGCTTTTCACATCTAAGCTTAATCATTTCTAGCTTTTGATTTAAAGTGGGAAATGTATGACACTTCCTTTCACTTGAACACTTAGAGGTCATTGCAAGGTTATTAACTGGCCTAATTTCAAAATTGCTCTATGTCTCAAGGAATAGGTAGGCCCAAGGAGAGGGAGAGAGATGGGGGAACAGTCGGTCAGTGGAGCAGTCAGAACACACACATTTATTAATTGAGTTTGCCATATACAGCCTCAGTTAGTGACTCCAAAACAATTACAAGAGTAATTGTAAGACCACCTATCACAGATCACCATAACAAATATAATAATAATGAAGAAATTGGAAATATTGTGATAATTACCAAAATGTGAGAGACAGGAAGTAAGCAAATGCTGCTGGAAAAAATGGCACCAATAGACTTGCTCAATGCAGGTTTTCCACAGACCTTCAATTTGTAAAAAAAAAAAGCAATACCTGCAAAGCACAATAACGTGAAGTGCAATAAAACTTTTTTTAATGCCTGTACCAGCAATAAATAAGTGGGATTTAAAATGAAAAACTCAATACAATTTATATTTGCACCCCTAAAAATGAAATAATAAGATATATGTCTAACAAAACAGGTACAATTCTTCATGAGGAAAACTGCAAAACTGATAAATCAAATCAAAGAAGAATCAAATAAATGGAGAAATAGTCCATGTTTATGGGTAGGAATACTCAATATTGTCAAGATGTGAGTTCTTCCCAACTTGATCTCTGGATTCCATGCAATCCCAATCAGAATCCCAGAAAATTATCTTGTGGAATAAGAAAACTGATTGTAAAGTGTATACAGAGAGGTAAAAGACCCAGAAGAGCCAACAAAATTGTAAAGGAGAAGAACGAAGTTGGATAACTGACACTATCGAATTAAATTGAAGACTTACTGCAATGCTGTCAAAATCAAGACAGTGTGCTACTGGCGAAAGAACAGATAAACAGACAGACAGAGTAGAATACAGTGCCCAGAAATAGAGCCACATAAATACAATCAACTGATTTTTGACAATGGAGCAAAGGCAATACAATGGAGAAAAGATAGTCTTTTCAACAAATGATGCTGAAACACCTAGACAAATGCAGAAAAAAAAAATCTAGACACAGACCTTATACCCTTTACAAATATTAATTCAAAATGGATCATAGACCTTAATGTAAAATGTAAAACTCTAAAACTCTTAGTAGATAACATAGGAGAAATTTTAGATGAACTTAGGTTTGTCAGCAACTTTTTAGATACAACACCAAAGGCATAATCCATGAAAGAAAAAAATGATAAGCTGGGTTTCAGTAAAATTAAAAAATTCTGCTCTGTGAAAGAGTGAGAAGACAGGCCCCAACTGGGATAAAATATTTGCAAAACACATATCTGATAAAGGATTGGTATCCAAAACATCAAAAGAACTCTTAAAACTTAGCAATAAGAAGGCAAGCAAACCAATCCAAAAATGGACCAAACCCCTTAATAGACACATCACCAAATAAGATGTACAGATGGAAAATAAACATATAAAAAGGTGCTCCACATCATTTGTTAGCAGGGAAACGCAAGTTAGAATAAGAACATACCACTACGCACCTGTCAGAATGGCCAAAATCTGGAACACTGACAATATCAAATGCTGGAGAGGATTTGTAGAAACAAATTCTCACTCATTACTGGTGGAAATGCAAACTGGTACAGCTACTATAGAAGACAGTTTGTCAGTTTCTTACAAAATTAAACATACTCTTACCACAGGATCCAGCAATCATGCTCCTTGGTATCTACCCAACAGAGTTGAAAACTTAGGTCCACACCTGCACAGAGATGTAATCATCAACACTTGGGAAAAACCAAGATTTCTTTCAGTAGATGAATGGATAAACACACTGTAGTGTGTTTATTCCAGACAATGGACTATTATTCAGCTTTTAAAAGAAATGAACTACCAAGCCATGAAAAGACAGGGAGAAAACTTTTTTTCTTTTTTTTTGGCCGTGCCAAGCTGCATGTGGGATCTTACTTCCCCAACCCGGGATTGAACCTGTGCCCCCTAAATTGGGAGCTTGGAATCTTAACCACTGGACTGCCAGGGAAGTCTCGGCAGGGAGAAAACTTAAATGCATATCACTAAGTGAAAGAAGCCAATCTGAGAAGTCTACATTTGGCATGATTCCAACTATGTGACCTGGAAATGGAAAAACTGTGAAGACATTAGAAAGATGCATGGTTGCCAGAGATTAGGGGAGAAGAAAGGATGAATAGGCAGAGGACAAAAGATTTTCAAGGCAGTGAAACTACTCTGTATGATACTGTAATAGTGGGTACATGTTATTATACATTTGTCTGAACTCTGAATGTACAAATCCAGGAGTGAACCCTAGTGAAAACTATGGGCATTGTGTAATAATAATGTGTCGATGCAGGTTCATAGGTTGTACAAACGTACCACTGTGGTGGGGATATTGATAAGAGGAGTCTGTGCATGAGTGGGGGCAGGGAGTATATGAGAAAACTCTGTACCTTCCTCTCAACTCTGTACCTTCCTCCACAGATTACATGTGTGTGTGTGTATATATATATAGAGAGAGAGAGAGAGAGAGATACATATATAGAAACACACAATGAAACAAAGAAAGCTATATATATTTTTAAGGCAAAAAATATATATATGTATATTTTACCTTACATTAAAACATTAAATTAAACTTATTGTAAAATCATTAAATCAAACATGGTAGAGGGTCCCAGTTCCTCTTTTGCTTTCTACCTTTGTGCCCTTCTCTCTCCCTTTCTTTTTTTTTTTTTTTGCTATTTACCTTCCTCACCCAGATTACCTGATTAAATGTAAGGTTTGCAAAAGTAGTTCTCAGAAAATATTTTTGCAATGGTTATCGGTGCTCTGAGCAAGGGACGTGGAAACAGCAATGGTCCACAACAACTTCTTTTGGTAAAGTAAAAAACAACCTAAGCCCAAACTGCCAGTACAGGTATGCAACTTTTCGCTATCCCATAAAAATCCTGACTCTGCTTCACTGGGAGCCCCCTGCTCTTCAGGTACTTCCTGATTTGCAACAGCTGAATAAAGTCTTTTCTGAGTCACTTAAATTATTTTTAACATCTTACCTCATCCTTCAAAAAATCCGAAAACCTTTCTAATGCTTCCATTATGGTGCCACAGTTCAAAAGCCACACTGTGTTTATTCAAAAAATATGACAATGACATAATACTTATTTCACCCATCAAGCAAGGATCAGTGAATGATCCCAATCTAATTTCCCCATAATTCTATAAATCAACAAACTCATAGCATCAGTTAATACAAAATTCTTAAAAAGTTTTGTATTAACTTAAAATTCTTAAAAGTTCTTTCCTTTTAATATTTTTTTCTCTTCTATTCTCTTATCAACTTGGTAGTTGTCTTACAATAGGGCTTATATCAATATTTCCCCGACTGATTCACTAAGAAACATTAGTCTCCCACATTTTTCAATTAACATAAAACATTCCAATGGCATCAACCTCATGTCATTTCATGAGTCTGACTTTAGTTCTTGGCTCACACTTTGCTGAGGAATCAAGGAAAAATATTTACTGGAACAAATGTTCTTTGTGCATAGAGCAACTGATTTACTGTTGGAAGTAGACATCCATCCACATTCTATCTCAGAAAGAGTAGGAGAAAAGAATATAAATTTCAAGGAGTCAGCAAAAAGTATATGGAAGTCCAGAATCTTGGCAAGAGAGGCAGGAGATAGGTTAGAGAATAAATTTTCACATAGCACAAATATGAGAATCTTTGAGTGACTTTCTTCTACTTTCTCTAATTTTATTTCTAAAAGAACGGGGACTCTGTGGGAAGTACAGCTTTGACATCAAGAATAACTTATAAATCCCTCAGGGTACAATAGAAAAACTAATGTAACTATAGCTGAAGTAAAAGGAAAATCAGGAAATGAATCACCTTGTATGACTATAGTGTATTCTGATAAATTTGCTCTCTTTAGCTTTTTTCTGCATCATCACTTATTTTGATATCTATATCACATTTCTGCTGGAAGGTGCCTTACAAAAGAGCAAGGTGATTCAGTAATGGGAGATAAGATAACATAGCTATATCTTTGAGGGACTTTATACATAGGTAGTTTAATAAAAACTAACTGGCTTAGACTAATTAACTATAATAAAAAATATATTTGATATGAATGGTCAGTCTGAAGTATAAAATAAATCCTACTGAAACTTCAAATCCTGGCCTGACACTGTAACCAATAAGTAATATTAGTCAACTTTCTTAAATTCCACTGGTCTTAAATTCATAGTCTATGAAATGATAATTATATACCTTAATAAATTTGATGTAAGGAATACAGTCTAATGTGAAGAATAAATGAATAAATCATTCACTAAATATGTATCAATTTAGTTTGTAACATTATATGTATTTTTTATATACTGCCCTCAATATACTTACTGTTAATATTGTCTCACCATGTCTACAAATAATACATAGTTAAGCAGTTACATGCCAATTTTGAAAGTTAATATTGTTCAAATATGTTTACTGGCTTCAAATATTTGTTACTGAAACCTGATTGGAAGAAGTAAAATTATTTTGTTAAAGTAAATACTATTCATTTCTCTATTAATTTTAACATATGGGACAAAATTAATTTTTGTTTGGAAATTAATTTTTCAATAGATGGTTCTAATGAATTATTGGAACATTTTTCAAAGAACAATATTTTTAAAAAGGAAATTAATTGGCGGGGGGGCTGGGTTTCAGGAGAAGCCAGATCCAATGTAATGAACTTTTAACATAATGCCAAACAAGTTATCACTATCAGTCTGATTCTTCAACACATTCAGTTACTCAGATCATGTTTGAATTTATTTATTAGACACAATTCTTCTGTTCTTTCATCCAATCTTGCCTTCATTACAAAAATAATCACCTACTATTTGTCAGACACTGAGAGCTTATGGTGAATAAGATATAAACCTTACCCTAAGGGGCTCTAGTAATGGAGACAATAAAGACATACCATGAAATGTGAGAAATGACACTGTAAATGTGTGTACAAAGAAATATAGACCCAGAACCACTATATACCAATTAGAATGTCTAAAATTCAAAAAACTTGACAACAGTTGCTGGTGAAGATGTGGATGAACAAGAACTCTTGTTCATTTGGAAATAGGATGCAAAATCATACAGCCACTTTGGAAGACAATTTATCGATTTTTATAACATTAATAAGCATAGTCTTACTATATGATTCAGCAACAGTGCTTCTAGGTATATACACAGCAAACTTGTATCCTTATAATACTTGCACATGAACATTTATATGGTATAAATGGCAGCTTTATTCAAAATCTCTAAAAAATGGAAACCACTAAGATGTCCTTCAATGGGTGACTGTACACACAAACTGGTATATCCAAAGTTCAGAATATTCCTAAGCAGTAAAAATAAAGGGGGAAAATGAATAACTTTACAGTGAAGAAACCTGACAAACACTACCGATCCCTGATGATTAAGGTCAACATTAAAAGTGTTGTCATGTTAAAAAAAAAAAAATGTGAAAAGGGCTTCCCTGGTAGTGCAGTGGTTGAGGGTCCACCTGCTGATGCAGAGGACACGAGTTCGTGCCCCGGTCTGGGAAGATCCCACATGCTGCGGAGCAGCTGGGTCTGTGAGCCATGGCTGCTGAGCCTGCGCGTCCGGAGCCTGTGCTCCTCAACGGGAGAGGCCACAACAGTGAGAGGCCCGCATACCTCAAAAGAAAAAAAAAAAAAAGTGTTGTCATGTTGATTGCATGTACCCTTGATATGATGTGATAAAAATGACATTTGAGTTCTGTAGTCTTTATACTAAAAAATCCATATGTAGTCATGTAGAAAAACATCAGAAAAATCTCTTACTGAAGGGCATTCTACAAAGGATCTGATGTGCTCCTTAAAACTGTCAAATTCATCAAAAGCAAGAAAAGTCTGAGAAACTGTCACAACCAAGAGGAGCCTAAGGAGACATGACAATTAAATGTAATGTGTTCATATTTTGCTGATTACTTATTAAATAACTATTTGTGTTCTGGGGCAAAAAACACTTCTGTTTTATATCAATTCCATTTATTCTTATAATCACAAATGCACAACTTGAGGATTTCTGGCAATACCATCCATTTGTCCAGTATATTCTGCTATTATCCTTTGTGTATCTTTTGTGGTAGATTCACCACAGAGAGCAATGTTTTGCATCTCTCTATTTGCATCTCTCCATGACCTCTATTTGGTTCTCTCCATTGAAGGGATGAAGGATAAATTGTAGGCCATTGAGATTTTGTTAGCCAGAAATGGTTAACTGACACACACTGTAAAAATAATTATATACATTATAACTTTCCAAGTTAAAAATTTAATATTCTTTGCAGTGGTTTTAGAGTTACTTGCAAGACACTATCTAATGTAAAGACTGTTGATTTTCAGTGAAAGCCTCTGTTCATATGCTTTAAATAAAAAACCTAGAGTATTATTTTTAAAGGGCTCTGCATCGTTATGTGTGAAATAGTCTTTAAAAAATAAAAAGTTTTAAAAAATAAATAGTAGTTCAAATATCCTGTTACACATTTGGTTAGGCAAATTTTATAAAGTATTTATTTCATTTCATGGGGAACCAAATGTGCCTTATGAGGTTTCTAAATGAAATGGTACATATTTTTATTTAAATTTCAAATCAAAATATCTTTTTTTCTTTCTTTACCAAGAACTTAAAGTTTACTTAGCATCCAGTCACTAGGTTGTTGTTTTATATGCTACCTCAACATTTTGCAATATACTAAAATATATAACTTTTAAAAACTACCAATTTAAAATTTAAGAATAAAATCTCTTTCATTTTCCTTAAACTCTCCTTTTATATCTAATGGTTATGCAACATTTTGTTTATATATTAACTTATTTTCAGATTAAAATTGGTAAAAATCATGTCAGAGCATAATTTCTAAATTTTACTTTATTTTATTTATTTTTAGTTTTTAGCATTTGCTTTTTGAAAGGGAAATTTTATTTCCCTTTGAAACATCAAGATTTGCTGTGATCATGGCTTTGAACCATTGTTGCTGATAAAGAGTGTTTAAACTCTTAAATAAAATATAATGTCTGTTTCTGACTATAGTATCATCAGACCTTTAGAAAATCTCTAATTAGCTGAGAACCTTTCATTCCTTCTGAAATAAAGAGGCAATACTTCATGTCACCTTTAGAGTCCTTATAGAATGAAATCATTAATAATCAATGTCCACATTCTAAATCATCACTTAAAAACTAGGGATGATAAAGCTAACAGCAGGGCTTCCCTGGTGGCACAGTGGTTGAGAGTCCGCCTGCCGATGCAGGGGACACGGGTTCGTGCCCCAGTCTGGGAAGATCCCACATGCCGCGGAGCGGCTGGGCCCGTGAGCCATGGCCGCTGAGCCTGTGCGTCTGGAGCCTGTGCTCCGCAACGGGTGAGGCCACAACAGTGAGAGGCCCGTGTACCGCACACACACACAAAAAAGGTAAGAGCAAAAGCAGTGGAGATATTCATGAGAATATAGAACAGAAATGGTTGATCAACTATATAAATATGTGGCTTAAATCTGTCTCACATGTAAAGACATAAACCAAGGACATGTTTGTAAAAGTAGCTTCATTAGTTAAATTTCTCGGAAAATTATTCTGATGGGTGGGGTAAATGTGTGGAGTGAGGAGAAGATAGTAAAAACTGCTATTACATGAAGGAGAAAGGGAAAATATTGGATTCTCTCCAACCACCATCTGCTGTCACTTTCAACTTCATCTATAAAACATATTTAAACAGCTAGGCAATATGAAAGTTATATAAAACCAAGCTTGTTATCCTCAGTGTACTTCCATTATTTATCCATAAAGTGGGGTGATAAAAATACAATCTTCTAGTATTGCTTGGACGCTAAAATGAGTTATTATATGGAAAGGGCTTAGAAGAACATTTGTAATACAGAAAACTAGTATATTACCATGTGTTGTCCTACTCAACTCTCCTTGGAATTACTTCTCCGTAGTGTAGCTCCACTCTCTAATGAAGAAAAACATGAAGTTCACTCTTGAGAGAAAGGCTAAAACCGTGCAATATTCCCAGTAATTCAAAGTGCTCTCTGCCCCAATGGTAAATATTATGAAGAACTTAATAATATGTCTCCACTGTAGCATTCATGTATCTATCTAGGCAATAAATGCCCCTTTCAATTGTGTGAACAATTTTGTAGTCTTGCATACATGTATCACAATACTAGACTTATTTTCTACCAAATTTGAATACTTAGTGTTTCTATATAGCTGTAGTCTGCAGTATAAACATTGTCCATCATCAATTTCTTTCTCAGTTGCAAAACACTAAAACTTTCTCTAATTCTAGATGGTAGTTATATAATTCTATATTATAGTTACCAGTTTTAGATAGTTATATCCCAAGGAGAAAAGAATAAAGAGACAAAAATAATGAATGGAAAGTACTAAACAACTCATAGCAATTCAAACTTAAGCAGAAAGACATACAGGAGAAATAATTTATAGGAGACATTTTTCTTGTAAGACATGTATCATTATAAGTTAAGCAGTATGCTGGTCATCCAAAATTTACTCCCCACCTTAGCTAAATATTGAAATTTTTTAGAGTTTAAGAAAATTTAAATATATCTCATATCATATCAGAATTATGAAAGTTTTTTAGAAATAAATTTTCCCTCTTCCCATCCAATCTTGGTTAAGTCACCTTACTTTCTCAGTATCAGTTTATCTAGAAAGTGCAAATTTTGTACAAGTTTAAAGCTTTGGACTTCTCTAATTTTGGACTTCTCTAATTTTATGTAATAATAATTTAGAGTCTATTTTAAGGAGCCAAGGTAAACAATAAGAACAATGAACGTTCAACTATATGCACAATCTTGACATCACTACTAACTGCTTAATTGGATTTCAAGTGAAGTACACAAATAAAATTATTTTAATTTTGTAACATTTTGATGGAATGAGACATTTAGTAATCCCTTTCATTAATAAATTTATGTATGTAGAACTATGTTGGGATGACTATATTCTATACCTAGTAAATTATGGCAATATCAGAAGTATGGTTTGGATTCAACCTGTCGTATCATTCAGTTGGTGGAGGTGATACAGACGAATATATCTAGGCTTTGGAATATGACTGATATGCTTTTGTGTGTGTGTGCGGTACGCGGGCCTCTCACTGTTGTGGCCTCTCCCGTTGAGGAGCACAGGCTCCAGACGCACAGGCTCAGCAGCCATGGCTCACGGGCCCAGCCGCTCCGCGGCATGTGGGATCTTCCCGGACCAGGGCACGAACCCGTGTCCCCTACATCGGCAGGCGGACTCTCAACCATTGTGCCACCAGGCAAGCCCTGATATGCTTTTAAACCTTGACTCTGCCACTTCCTAAATGTCATCTTGGGTAAGTATATCCTGACTCTGAATTTAATTTTTCCTGAAGCTAAAATGGAAATAATAGTAATCTCATTAGTTGAGGATTAAAAGGGATAAAATATTTAGTTCTGGCTCATGACAGCTCTTCAAAATATATTTACTTGTCTGCACTTAGAATTATTACAGAGTATGATAGAATTATTATGCATTGGCTTTCATTTCCCCTGTGCCGTTCTTATGAAGTCATTTTTTAAAAAGATAAATAAAGCTATTCACCAATTGTAAGATACTGCTCCAATTGAATATACTATTTAAGAGACATAATCCCACGTAGAGTCAAAATTCTTTTACCAAATATCTGCTTAATGGGACTCATCTACCTTTCCCTGAAGAACATTATTTGCTCATTCATTTACCATTGCATTACTGTACAAATGGTTATACTAGTCAAGCTATTATTTGATGAAATAGATGATTGCATAATATACTATTGTTGTAAAAAATTGAGATACAATAAAAATTAGAATAGGTATCCATCACTTGTTCAGAACAAAGAAACATTTTTTCCCTCCGCTGCTATCTGCATCATCATGTGGATTTCTGTTTTAAATTGACTGAGCCACAAACGAATACTTCCCTCAGCCTTCAAAATTGCAGATTAGATCTGAGGTTCAGAAATAATTGCTTGAAGAGAGAGAATTCAGTTTGTCATCTATTCAATTCCATATTTTTATGACAGCCTGTTTACTTTGGTTTAGAATCAAGATATGCCTATTACCTCTGCCATCACTGTCTTTCACTTAACATGTGTCTGAGGATAAGAACTACCAAGAATGCAACAAAAAAGAAGAGAACCTAAACCTCTGAGTTTATTGACCTACATACACACTTTTCATAGATGAATGAGACAAGAATGAGTTCTGGCCACATAGCACAGGGAGATTAGCTTCGTGCTTTGTGACCACCTAGAGGGGTGGGATAGGGAGGGTGGGAGGGAGATACAAGAGGAAGGAGATATGGGGATATATGTATATGTATATCTGATTCACTTTGTTATAAAGCAGAAACTAACACACCATTGTAAAGCAATTATACTCCAATAAAGATGTTAAAAAAAGAAGAATGAGTTCTGAAAATATATGCAATGAATGGAGAACCAAGAAAATAAAGAGAAAAGAAAAAGACATTTCATTACATTTTCAGAAACCACAGTCTATGTGGAAAGAACTACAGAAAAAAAAATATTTCATCAATGGCATTTTGTACAGTGGCAGTGAGGAACACCAATGAAAGTTTGAAACCTCGGGGAATATTTTTTCAGTTAATGCTCTATGGAGATAACAGGACATTGCTTAGTACCTCCTGGCTGCAATTATGGGAATTATTCTTCAAGAAATTTTGATCACTGATGTTGTCAAAATTGAACTTCATGGGCTCTATGTAACATTACTGCTCTACTCATTATTCTCTAAATATACTAAGGTCTCTGGCCTCATATATTCAAGCTTGGCAACTAAGTTGCATCAAATCACCAGAAGCGATTAAGAAATTGATCTAGCTACCCCAAACCCTAAAAGGATAAATTGTATGTCAAAAAAACAGATCACTTATTTACACTGACAAATAACTTGTGTGATGTGTTGGAAAGAAGTGTCACTTAGATAAATACACATTCCATTTGTGGCAGGAAAGCCTACTTGGAAACAAAATAGTAACAGAAAATTACATTACAAGTAAGAGAGTTTGATGCATAAATAGAATCAATGCTTGATAGTCATCAAGAGTAAAATCAAACTATTACCACCTGATATACTTGTTTCACCAATGAAATGTACCTCACTGAGTGTCTTAGAATTAGGTGACAGTACACCCCAGTTTACCCAGGAAAGTCCTGCTTTATATATTTTTGTCCCAGAAAAGCTTTCACTCTCAAATCTTCTCCTGTTTGAATGCTTAAAATGTTTCATCTTTGTAGAGCTTTGACAAAATGTAATAAATTATGACTCTATATAGTTCTTTTTGTTTATAGAGATCAGGGGATCCAAACAATTCTCTAAACCTTTTTTTTAATAATAATATCTTGTTTATTAAGTATTTCACAAGAGAAATACGTTCCATGGGGGAAGAAATGGTCAACAGATAGATGTGCAAGATCTAATTGATCAGCCAATATTCATGTATACAATACCTAGGATGTTACAAGTTAGAAAGTATAAATCTAAAGAAGATAATAACAATGAAGGTCATAAATATATTGTAGATTACAATTTAGTGTCTTTCTCAGTCCCATTATAGTCTCTGTCTCTATAGAAGACAATGGAATTTTAAAAAACTATTCCTTGCAAATTTTCTTCTCCATTAACATTCCTGAGCTCACCTTCTCAGTGTTATTTTCTGCCTCCTCTTTATATACAAAAATATTTTTCTTCCTAAGTACTTAGTCCATATACCCAAATGTCTTGTGAACACCTCTTACTGCATATCTGACAGATACCTAAACTCAACATGCTCAAATCAAATTAGTTATCTTAAGGATTGTATCCACTGATTTTGAAACATATATAAAAAACTATATATGTTGGTTGTGGAGGCCTCCCTAAACATACAGTGAAAAAAATTAAAAAAATAAAATAAACTCAAGAAGCAGAGAAAGTAGGGCTAAAATTAAATTAAATAGACATGATATATTTGCATGAAATAAATAGTTGGAGAGGCACAGAGGAAGAGATACTCTGCAGTGAGAACTACCATGTAGTGCTAAGCTCAGTAAACTGTGGAAGAATTATGAGCAGCTCAATAAAAACAGAATTAAAAAAAAACTATTACAGATACAAAAGCAAAACATACTGAAACATGTAATTTAATAAAACATTTTGAAAATTAAAAGAAGACTTAAATAGAAGTTTGAAAGATTGTACTACAACCCACAAAAAGTAACAACAGTTAACAAGATTACTTGCAATAATAAAGAAGATGTGGCACATATATACAATGGAATATTACTCAGCCATAAAAAGAAACAAAATTGAGCTATTTGTAATGAGGTGGATAGACCTAGAGTCTATCATACAGAGTGAAGTAAGTCAGAAAGAGAAAGACAAATACCGTATGCTAACACATATATATGGAATTTAAGAAAAAAAAATGTCATGAAGAACCTAGGGGTAAGACAGGAATAAAGACACAGATCTACTAGAGAACGGACTTGAGGATATGGGGAGGGGGAAGGGTGAGCTGTGAAAAAGCGAGAGAGAGGCATGGACATATATACTCTACCAAACTTAAGGTAGATAGCTAGTGGGAAGCAGCCGCATAGCACAGGGAGATCAGCTTGGTGCTCTGTGACCGCCTGGAGGGGTGGGATAGGGAGGGTGGGAGGGAGGGAGATGCTAGAGGGAAGAGATATGGGAACATATGTATATGTATAACTGATTCACTTTGTTATAAAGCAGAAACTAACACACCATTGTAAAACAATTATACCCCAATAAAGATGTTAAAAAAAAAAAGATTAGTTGCATAAAATTATCAGACATCTAAGATAAATATTTTGTGCAACTGGATAGAATAAATAATATTATTTTATATAGAAAAGGTGGAATTACCTTATAATAAGGTAAATGTGTACACACCAAATTACATCAATACTTACAAATTAAAAATAAACTACAGCAATACAAGGATAATAAAAATATAATATCTACCATATAATTTACGTCATCTTTTTCAGGTCATGAATGATCAAATGGACCAAAAGTAAATAAAAAATATGAGCCCTGGAACATGTCTTTACATTGATCTAATTAAAACATTTTGAAAATAGCTCCCCATATACAAAGACTATAGAATTTTTTCAAATATGCATGTAGTATTCATAAAAATCAATTCCATATATTAAGCACCAAATAAAACTTTAATAAATTCCAAAACAAAGTTAATACCCAGAAATATTTAGTAATTGCAATCAAATACAACTAAAAATTAATAGAAAGAAAACTCCCCAAAATATAGATCAGGGTGATTCAAAATTACTACCATACTTAAACAAACAAACAAACAAAACAGATAATTCCAATGAAATCCAAGACATAGTTAAAAAAAAGGAAGTTTCCAAAATAGTTATAGTCTAGGTTACAATTCACCCAAAACTTGTCATAAAGACCATAGACACAGAGAACATGAATAAAATTAAACAAACACATCTGTGAATAATAATGCAAAAAGTCAAAATAAATACTGAAAAATACAATTCAGCATCATAGTGAAGAAGATCAGATGTCCCTGTGAGAATAATTACAGGAATGCAAGGATGGTTCAATGTAAATAGATCTTTTAATGTATATAATTCATTATCACTTTTATATGTCAAAAGCAAAAATTCATCCTAGAAAAGAAACTTATGGTCATCTCCAGTAATACTTACATATATTTGATAAAATTTAATTAATTGTAATAAAAATATTCTATTGAAGTTAAAAATACATGGTTATAAATTCTTCATAAATTGAGGATAGATGGTTATGTTCTTAACTATTTATATACACCTATCATTAGGCAGGTTACTCTTTCCAGTAAAACATTATAAATGCATACCTATTTTATCCTATACCAAAATAAATTCCAAATGGAACAAAGTTTTAACTAATGTAAAATGTCACTAAAAATAGGTCAATTTTGGCACTGATGTTAGACAATTACTAAGATAAAATATTAAGTGAATAGAAGTAGCTGCAGAACCACTTATATAGTATGTTACCAATCACATATTTAAAAAACCCCTCAATAGATGTACTTAATAATGATACTTATAAACTGATACATAGAATATTCCTGAACACATTCAAAGATTCAGACTCAGCGGTTGCTAAGGAACAAGCGTAGGCATGAGGCCAAGAAATTGACCTTTTCATTATATATATTTCTTCATCTCATGAAATTTGACCACACCTTGCCTTATATTTCAATATTTATCTTAATGTGTTCTTTTTGTATGCACTGAATAAATGAGAAATAAAATTATAAAAATATAAAATGGCACTCTTATTTAATTTTTTCACAAATTAAACACAGTCTTTGCTTCTGGTGTATACCGAGTGATCACTTCAAAAGCCACTCAACTGAAAAGTGGTACCTGGGAAGGATTACACAAAGCACACACACACACACACACACACAGACATGCATACATGCGTATGTGCATTTCACCTTCTCTCTCAACCAATTAACCAGTATGCATTATCCTATAAGTATATGTGGTGAAATTTTCTTGAATTTGCATGCATTTAAAGTGTCATTCCAAATGTAAGTGGCCTGGTTATCAAATTTCACAATAAACCAAAATTAGAAAACATTAATTATTATAGAAAAGTTGGAGTTTGGAGTAAGACAGAAAAGTACTTTCAGTGCACTAGGACAACTAACGTTGCTAGAACAGCACTTTGCAGCATCAGGGTTCATTTAAAGTCTTATAAACAGCTTTGTTATAAACAGCTTTGTTATAAAAGGGAAAACCAGCAGAGTAAATAAAGCAGGATTTTTTTTCTATTTTCCTCCTTTTATAAACAAAAGGTAGAAAATTATACACACCTTTTTTCAACTAGTGAAAAAGAAGAGCACGACGATCTCCAAACATCTGTCCATGTGACACACGACTCTGTCCTAAGAATGATGATCTTCTTTTAATCTCTTACTTGAAACTGAGAAGCTGCAAAGACATTACCACACTCACTTTCACAAAGGAAACTTCATGGCTTTTTGCAGGTAAAGTGCTATATTTGTGAAGTATTTCACAAACATTTGATCCCAAATATTCCCCCTGCCACACACATACACCTCAGCTATTTTTATTGTGTGAAAATCAATGATGCCAAAATATTTACAAGTAAATATAAAGCTTTATAAGAGAAACAAATATTGTGTTGAAAAACTAAAGAAATAGTTTTTTAAAATGAAGTGTTAATAAATGCAGATAGGTATATATCTTCCCCATATTAGAAACATATCTTGACTCCCTCACTTCCTATGGAAAAAAAAAAGTCCGTATTTGTTTAAAATGGCCTCCAAGGCCTTTCACATTCTGGCCCCATCTATATTTCTAGTATGATCCTTGTTTTTTCCTTTCTTCTTATAAAAAGAATTCTGTTGTTTTTCCTTACATATGTCATGTTTTTTTACAAGCTGCTCCCTTTTCCTGGAATATACTGTTTTCGTCTTGTTGGTTTGTGTGTGTGTGTATGCGTTTGTGCAAAATGATTTATTTTATTTATCAACAACATGGGGTTAAAAAACCCCAGCTGTAGGTGATCTTTTTAGGACTAGAACCAGTCTCAGGTCATTTATGTATCTCTGCTCCCTCTCTGGTTCCTGGAAGCTCACTGTTGCTCAAGCCCCGGGCCGCGGGGCAGGTGATGGGCTCACCTCACCCCTCCCTGCTCATAGAAAGGCAAAATGTGCCTCGGTCCCTCGCCCGGGTGCCAATCCCCAGGTCCCTTAGGAGAAGAGCACCTTCTCAGCCCAGCAGGGACTAGACCTAGGGAGCAGGGAGGCCAAGACAGCCGTTGTTGGCACACCACGTCAGGGCTGGAGAAGCTGCATGGTAAACCCTTTCAAAGGACCGGACCCCTTCCCGAAAGTTCAACCCAACCCACGGTAGGTTAAACACAGCCACAGACCGGCAAAGCCCCGAAAATACCTGCTGCCGGTGGGCCGACGGGTTGGTGTGAAGGAAGTGTGGCAGGAGCCTCAAGCCAGCGGTGCCAGAGGGAGGAAGGGCCGCCGGAGGCCAAGTGTTGGGGCCCATCACCTCGGAGGCCACGTGCGCGTAGGCCTGTCTGCGGGCAGGCGCCCCGCGGGGTGGCTGGAGGCGTAGGAACTAGGCAGGCGAACATGCGCAAGGGCTGTGAGGCGGAGATGGAGAGGTCCAGCTGTAGCCCCTCCTCCCAGCATCCGTCTCCACGTCATTACGTCATAGATGCGCACGCAGCCCGCACGCTACCCCGGATGTTCAGGGCCGCTCAGCAGGTGTATCCTGTTGTTGAACGCCGTGAGGCAGTGCTCACCGTTCTCTGCTTGGAGTGGGCAGACGGATTACCGCTGCCCGGCAGCGAGCTGTAGCAGGCTACATGGTACATGTCCCTCCTGCAGCCAGCGTCGTCATTGCTGTCCCCGTCACGTACAGCTTGTCCAGGAGAGTTGCTATGCCGTCCCAGGCCCCGCAAAGGTAAGGCTCGACTTCAAGGCCCACGGCTCAGTTAAAACCCCATTCCGAGCTCAAAAAAACAGCCTCAGAGCATAATTACATGCCCTTCTCTTGACTTTCATGTAGTAATTTGTATATAGTTATGCAAAAAGTACACATCACATTGAATTGATTTCCTGCATTGTTGGATTATCTCCTTCAGTGGATGGAGAGGAAATATTCTAATTCAAAGCATAAAGATTTTGTGGTTAAAGCAGTTCTGTTCCAAATATTTATCAGCCACTTGCTGGTTACGTGCCTTAGATAATTTAATCATTGTGGATCCTCTTTCTGCCTCTGTAAAATATCATCAAGTTCATGAGATTAATGTGAGGATTAAAAAACAATACATGTAAAATGCTCAGGCCAGTATCTGACTTTTCAGTAAACGCTAATTGTCAGGTCATTCCCTCCTTGGGAATAAAAAATGTTTTATTAATTTATGTGTCCTTGACACATCCTTGTTACATTGAGGTGCACAATCAATATTGAATGATTATTGGCATGTTGATGTTACTCTGTCACAAACTCATTGCATTACCAGATGCTGGACACAGGAGACACCTGGATGTTTGCAGTTTGAACTCCTTTAACCCACTTGATTTTATGTTATGCTGAGTTGAGTTTCATGACATCTCATACTGTGAATGAGGCAAGGTTTATGCCAAGATATACAATGTCAAAACACTGTTGCTCTTTTCAATTCCAATATTACACTAGCTTTTCTGACCTGAATTTAAAACAATTTTCAGACAAGAAAATATCGAAAGAATTCAGATACTCTCAATCCTTCTGCAAATAGCTTTTGTATTTTTCAATACCTGGTGTGAAGCAAAGTGCAAATCTTTTAGAAAATTGTATGCACTTTTCCAACACCATGGGAAACCATTTGGGTGGTGCCTACGTCAGAGGATGTAAAGGTAAATGCATAAACTGGCCATTCCATTTTACTAGTATGTGTATGGATTGGAAAGTAGATTTGATATCACTAGGGATTTGTTAAGTAAAATGGTAAGAAACAACCGCAAAAGCTATAATTAACCCTTTTAATTAACCCTCATTAACCAATTAATGCGTTGCCATTCTGGGAAGGAAGGCATATCAATATTTCATTTACCTACCTTCCTTTGGAATCCCCCTCTTTATTCCTATCTTGGAAATCTTAATGTGGACACTTGAATTTTCTTGACCTTCTTCAGTTTCAAATTACTTTATCAAGGGATTTTTCCCCTCTTCTGGAAATTTTTCAGTTACTCAAAGTCAGCAGCAAAGTAGAAATATTATTTTACCAGCAGTCCTATATATGTATTCATGTGTGTACATACATGTGTATGTGTGATATATATATCCAAATAAAATGCCTTGATCTGAGAATTTTACATTGACTTCCTTTTCTATGTCTTTTTTTTCTATGACTTTATTTTCTATGTCACAGCTTATAATTTGTAGGATGGTGTATGTGAGTGTTATTATTTTTAAATAGAAATATGTTTGAAAAACACTGGTGTTAGATTCTATAGTTAGCACCTCTCTAATCACTGTCCATATGGTGCTGATGCATTGAAATATCTATTGTAATATTTAGGGAAAGAATTTAATGTGACCCCAATCATCATATATTTAAGCACCTTTGGGGATATATGACCACCAATACTTCCTCTTTTGGAGAATGCTGCTCTTTACCTTTGGCCATACTTACCTGTGAATGTGCTTCATTTTTCATGTTAACTAGTTCTAGTGCTTGTCTTTCAAAGTCTGTGCAGAGAAAAAAAAATCAAACAACAAAACATAACTGAAAGGATATGTTCCTTTTTGTGCATTTATTGGGTTTCTTCATTTCTTCTCTCCCTCTCAGTCCCCCTTAGCCCTACCGTTTCCAGTCCTTCCCTCTCCCCACCCCTCCGCCTGCTCTCTTCTCTTTTATTCTCTCTTCTCTCTCTTCTCTAACCTTCTCTCCCCCTCCCTCTCCCCCTCCTTCTCCTCCTCTCTCTCTCTTTCCCTTTCTCGCTCTCTCCTTCTTTATTTCTTTATTTATGGGAAAATATAGTGTAATGATTCATAGCATAGCCACTGGAGTTAGCTTGCCTGGGATTGAATCTTACTTTTATCCATTTCTATTTGTGTGACTTTTTGCCTCAATATCATTATTTATTTAATCTATAAGTCAGGATGTTAATACTACTTACCTGATAAGGATACTTAGAGACCTGAAATTACAAGGTCACTGAGATTAGAACAAGGTTGTCTCACACTATGTGCATGGCATGTACACATTTTATTAGGACAGTTAACATTAGCCTTATTTTGTTCTTTTATAACCTGAGTTCCTTCTCTCTTTTAGAAAGTTCTAGAATGGGTTTCTTACTGCTTCTGTGTAAGATAAGCATAATTGGGTCGCAAGGCTTCTTAACATACAGTGATATAAAATAAAATAAGATTAACAAATATTATGGTGAGCATTCAGTGAGCCTTGACAATTGGGAATATTGCCTAACAATATTGGGAGAAAAACAAAACTCATTATGACAAACAAACCTCTGTTAAGTATTTGAATCTAAAAATGTAAACATAAAAGAACTAGAAAATATAGAAAGAGATAGAGATATTTAATTAAATTGTGGTGAAGTCTTTGCTAAACATACATAAAAAGTTCAAAGTGTTTATACATTTGACTACATTAAATATAAATCATCTGATTATAAAATTAACTACCAAGATAAAAGGCCAAAACTGGAGAGGGGTGCAAGCACACACTAAAAAAGCTTTTCATGTTTGAAAACTCTATTTTAAAAAGAAGCTGAAAACCCCAATAGATAGACAGGCTTAAATTAGTCTATTATAAAAGAAGATATACAAAAACCCAATAAGCCAATAAAAGCATTCCCAACATCACTAAGAGTCAAAGAAATGCCAATTCAATCCCGGAGGTAGTATTTTTTCACATAAGACTGGAAAAGGTTTTTTGCTGGTAAAGTTCTTACCTAGTTTTAGCAACAATATGGATGGGCTATGGATGCTTTCATACCCTATTTTTGAGAATCTTAACAGGTAAAAACATTGGGAAGGTAATTTAGCAATATATCAGTAAATTGAGAAATGCATCTCCTTTCAACTGAACAAACTCTCTGTGAATTTATTTTAAGAATCTAATTAGGGATATGCATAAAAGGGTGGCTGAAAGCATGTTCATCATGGCATTGTTGATAATAAAAGTTAGAAATGACAAATATCCAGTAATATATATTTAAATACATAAATCTCTTCTTGAATCCATTAAAATAATGATGTGGGATAATACTATTGGCATGTGAAAATGTCTACAAAAGGGAAAAAGTATGTTGTAAAGAGGTATCTATAGAAAGAGTCCAAGTATATAAAATTAAATAAATATGTGCATAGAAATCTCATAGTAGAAGCTGCATATTACAAGTAGTGGATATACTGGTAACATTTGCTTAATTTCTACTGGAATTCTTTATTTTCCAGTTTTCCAAGAATGTACATTTTTCATTTGCAAATCAGAATTTTAAAAGTCTCTGTTTGTCCTATTAAGCCTAAGAGAGGGAGGTGATTTAATAAATGGGAAAAAAAAGTTGATATGCTCACCAGGAAGACTTGACTATTACTAGTGATTCTGCCACTTATTAGCATTAAGACCTTAAACATTTACTTAGCATATCTAAACCTCAATTATAAAATAAAGCCTGACTTTTTTGCATAAAATATATGTTAGTTCACTCTTCCCTTCTTTTATTTGCACAATGAATTGATTACCTCTGTAATATTCATTCATGGGCAGTGGATTTTTTAAAAATATTGCTGGATATACGGTGGTCACAAGGAACAACATGCGCAATGTGTTCTAAAGATTGTTTGAGAAGAAGTTATACATGTACTGAGTTTTACAAATTTCTAATAAGATGGTTTATAAGGTTACATACGTTTTTTGTTCTCTTTCTTATATTTCTCCACTTTATTTTTGACGTCATCTCATCTGGGAAAACGTCATTTTTCAATGCATTTTCACTTTTTAATCTGTGTCATTTCAGAAGTTATATATGTGTTATTTACAGATATATACATGTATTTATCTATTCCAGATTTAACAGACTTAATTGGCATACGCCATATGCATTTCTGACTATTTCTGAATATTTCAACTAAAATATTCATAAAAGAAAAACTTTTATGAAAGATTACTTAGCTAGACAACAGAGTTCTTTCCAATATGTTTTTTTCCCCAAAAAGAGAAATGAAAACATTTATATTTGAATTTTATAACCAGCCACATCCATTATGCATCCCTTATGACAGAACAAACTTGGACCAAAGATGTTTAAGCTCTCTCTAGGGCTTTGACTCAATTTCAGTCTAATAATCTTTGTATATATAACCTCTTCGAGAACTTTGAAAAAAAAAACGAATTTTTGTACAGTATTCAATTCTTCTGGAATTTTAATACTTATTTATCAGTGAATTGTTGATTTCATTGACCAACTAAGTTCTGGCCTTCTTCACCTAAATATTGTTGAAGATAATGTTTTATAGTCTACACTAAGAATTGTTAACTCAAATATTTACGTTGCCAAGCAGGAAAAATATATTTTCATACTGGACAATGTAAGTATTTGAGAACTCAAATATATGTATCAAGAGAGGGAGAGAAGTCAAAAGAGAATTGGAGAAGACAAAAGACATGCTTCCTTAAAGGCTTTCTGAAAAATTTTGTAATAATGTGTGCAGAGCATACCCACACACCTTGCAGGCTAGATTATTCAATCTATGCATATAGGTTTCAGTGTCTTATTACACCTTATCTGTGGAGTTACCTGTAAAGGTATCTACCTACACCTATGCCACCCTCGTTCCTGGAAAATAGTTGCTTACTATTACGTAGCTTGGGAAATAAAGAAAGACCACTTATGTGTTTCTTCTACTCCGAGGTGATCATATAGCCACTGCCATGTTTTCCTGTGTCGCCAATTTTTAAATTGCTTAAAGAAAACTAAATATATATATATATATATGTGTGTGTGTATATATATATATATATATATATATATATTTATAACGCCAATAAAATTAACTCCTATTGGATTCCTAAAAACTGATCTTTAAAAATTATACTTTTTCATAAAAAATCCTTAATGGTTCCTAGCTTATTATATAGCTCAAAATCCTTAGCACTTAGGCAGGCTTTAAACAATCTGATCTTAATTTCTGACTACCACTCTTCTCAGCATGAAGCATTCATTTGGAATCTTTGATTCTGAATCTTCTAGAATGTGCCCTTGGCTCTCTTCTCTTTCCTGGATTTTTCCAAGACAGATATTCTTGTGGTTTCCCCCTCAACTATTTCCTCCCAGTAAACCCAGATTTGTACCATGTGTTTTCTGACTCTTGTTACGGGCTTCTGCCTTATTTTCACATATTATTTCCGTAACAACTAGTATACAGTTGCTAAGTGGATGCTAAACTTGCCTTTCATTCATGGTCCTTTTTGGCTCTTTAGAACAGAGTCTGAATGGTGTGTGATTCACTGAAGAATATTGATTGGTCAGTCTCTAGACTCTTTATCCAGAATGAACCAATCAGGCACTGATGCACATGTAGTTTGTGCAGAACTACGGTCGTATATGCTTTCTAAATTACTCATTTCTGAGTAATTCTCACCTTCTTGAATTTTGTATTAATGGATTAATACTCTCCCTGTATGGAGTCCAGGCTCTCTGATGCCAGGAACCTTATCTTACACTTCTTATAATGAAATTCCTCCAATTCCTTTAATGCTTACATAAATACATGGATACATGTATATAAACACAAATACCTGTAATAACTCAGACCCTCTTCTCCTATTCACCAATCTTGTAGAAAACAGAGATGTAAGAAGGAAGGAGAGAAAGGCAGTAATCGTAAAGCATAGTGGAGTAAAAATGGGCAAGATTTGGAGTATAAAAAGAATTAACTTTTTACTCTCTTCTGTCATTTGCGAGTTTAGTAACCTTGTGCGTGTTACTTAGCCCTACCCTGTAAATATCATTATTCCAATCTCTAACTGGGAGAGAGTGGCCTCTAACTATAAAGGATTGTTATTGCTGGATCATATACTAGTTCTATTTTCAGTTTTTTGAGAAACCTCCATGTTTTCTACAGTAGCTGCACCAATTTACATTCTCACCAACAGTGTACTAGGGCTCCCCTTTCTCCATATCTTCACCAACATTTGTTATTTGTAGACTTTTTGATGATAGCCATTTTGACAGATGTGAGGTGATATCTCGTGCTTTTAATTTGCATTTCTCTGATGATTAGCAGTGTCGAGCACCTTTTCATGTACTTGTTGGCCATCTGTATATCTTCTTCGAAAAATATCGATTCAGGTCTTCTGCCCATTTTTTTATTGAGTTTTTTTTGATACTGAGTTGTATGAGCTGTTTATATATTTTGGATGTTAACAATTTATCAGTCATGTCATTTGCAAATATTTTCTCCCATTCAGTAGGTTGTCTTGTTGTTTTGTTGATGGTTTCCTTTGCTGTGCAAAATCTTTTAACTTAAAGTTCCCTTTGTGTATTTTTGCTTTTATTTCCTTTGCCTTAGGAAACAGATTCAAAAAATATTGCTATGATTTATGTCAAAGAGTATTTTGCCTATGTTTTCTTCTACAAGGTTTATGATTTCTGGTCTTACATTTAGGTCTTTAATCTACTTTGAGTTTATTTCTGTATATATTGTAAGAAAATGTTCTAATTTCATTATTTTCCACTCCTGTGTATCTGTCTGAAGAAAATGAAAACACTAATTCAAAAAGATACATGCACACCAATGTTCATGCAACATTATTTATAATAGCGATGATAAAGAAGCAACCTCAGTGTCCATCAATTGATGAACAAATAAAGAAGGTGTGATATATACACACCTATGTGTGTCTGTATACATATATACATGCGTGTTTATATATACATGTGTATACATATTTATATATACCCCCCCACACACACACAATTGAATATCACTTGGCCATAAAAAAGGATGAAATTGTGCCATTTGCAACCACACAGATTGACCTAGAGGGTATTATGCTTAGTGAAGTAAGTCAGACAGAGGAAGGTAAATACTGTATGCTATCACTGTATGTGGAATATAAAAAAAAAGAATGAATATAACAAAACAGAAACAGAGCCACAGATATAGAGAACAAACTGATGGTTACCAGCAGGGAGAGGGAAGGAGGGAGGGGCAAGATAGGGGTAGAGGATTAAGAGGTACAAAGTCCTATGTGTAAAATATATAAGCTACAAGATATATTGTATAGCACAGGGAATACAGCTAATATTTTACAATAACTTTAAATGGAGTATAATCTATAAAACTATTGAATCACTATATTGTACACTTGAAACTAATATAATATTATAAATCAACTATACTTCAATTAAAAATAAATAAAATAAAAAGCATTGTTATGAAGACTAAATAATAATGTATGTTAAGTCACCTTGAATATCTGTTTCAAGCACGCCTTGATTCTTTTTTCAGAACCCAGTTTTATAATCTATAAAATAGGCATAATATGCATTGCACAGATATGTCAGAGAGAAAAATAAAATAAGGCAATAATGTCTTTGGAAGAGTTAAAATGTAGTTGTTTAATAAAATTTAGCTCATTCTTCCCGTATAGCAAAATCTTAAGTCATTGTTATATCCCAATGACAGATAGGTATTAAAACTAAGTTAGTTTGATTATAAAGTCTCCGTTTCAAAGTCTAGGGGAATGTTTTTACATTACAGAGGTCTAAATACAGTTGTTAATTGAAACTTTCTGGTAAAGATGTTATTTTACATTTCTGTAAAGTAAACACCTAACAGAATAAAATTAAGCCTGAGTTACCACCAAAATACCCACATATAAAATAGTGAAAATGAGGAATTATTTCCATGTCTTTTTAAATTACATTCACAGAATATTTCCTGAGCATATTTATTAGATAAAATAGTATTTGGAGAGTGGCAGTTATAAAATGTCAATTCTTGGTGTCAAATCATTCCATCATAAATTTCATGTGCCTAATTTTGTGACTTTTCACTTCTTCTGGAATGCTGCTCTCAAATCTCAGAAATGGGAAATTTTATTAAGTTTATAATGATAGAAATATTTATTTTAATACCATCCTGGACAAAAAAATCAATCTGTGTTCATAAAACCAGAATCTTAATGTCGGAAGGAATGTTTGAGTTCTTTCTGTCTAATTCCTTTATTTTACAGTTGACAAAAATTGAAATTCAGATAGATTTAGTATCAAGGTCATGCAGGTATTAGATTTTGCATTAGTCTTTTCGTTGTTTATTTCCTCCTGTAATAATATCTGAAAATTTAAAAGAAGACATTAAAACATAAAAAAACAAGATATTACAATAGCAAAAATATGTTTTCAATTACTGTAAGATTAATAGAAAGCCATTATAAGCAGAGCTGCTTTAAGTGAGTAAAGCATTTTACAGAATGTATGTAGACGTGAAACAAGAAATTTCTATTATTTTTTGCAAGTATTTATAGCTGTTTATTTTATGGTCAACCTAGATACAGGCAGGATCTTAATTAAATAGTGATGATACTTAGACTCACTGAGAGCCAATAGAGAAAACACATATACACACAGGCACCTGCTCCTGAGCCACCGCACACTGGAATACTCTCTAGAACATGGAGAAAATAAAAATACATATGGTAATTTCTGTGAATCCTATCAAGATGTTGATTGTACAATAATTATGTCATCCACAAATAACTCTTGTCTTAATATTGTCTTCCGTGTGTGTGTAAAGGTGTGTAAGAAGCCTCTTGCCTTCAGAAATGATTGAGTCAGAACCCAAAATTCAAGCCTATTCAAAATCCCTGTTTTTCCCATTATACTGCGCTCCCTCTGTGAATAGGAGCACAAGCTCCCCCCCACGCCCATCCCTGCTAAAAAACACTCCTCCATTGTCTTTGACTATACTGGGTTTTGCATCTTTCTTCTCCTGTATTCCAGTTCTGGTTAGTGTCTTACATACCTACTCTGTTTCAAGCTGTTTCCTATATCACCCATTAAATTTACTTCAGCAGCAGCTATATTTCTACTTCAGCTCATCCCTTTAAACATGCACTCTGGTATATAATACAGAAAAAAGATTAAATCGATATTGGAGTTTTAAAATGTTTAAGAGGACTTGCCAATTATGCTCAAGGCAAAGCTTCTAGCAACAATTCCCAAAACCACAGCCTTGAACTAGTCTGAAGAGGAAACAGCTGGAGGTGCCAGCAGGCTGAGAACATATCACTTCACTCCGTCCTCACTCCTGCTTCAAGAACATGACTTTGCAACTCTGGTTACTGTCCTCAGGGTGAGAAAGAGAAAGATTCTCGCCCTTCTTGCTATTACAAGCCATAAAATTGTACCTAGCTGTAGGGAGACGGGAGAGGAGGGAGTGCAGATTTCTCAGTGTATGTAAGATGAGATGGTCTTTGTGGACTAGTAGGACCCCTGTGATGAGGAACTTCCAAACCTAGTTTAGCTCTCCAATGTGAGCAGTCATACTCAATGAAACTGTTCATCCTTTATGTTACTTATTGTTATTTTCAGTTGTCTATGGGCTAAAATATGTGTTCTCTTAAATATTTTTAAAATAGAGTAAATTGCAGAGATTAACATAACAAACACGATAACCAATCTACTCAACTTTAACAACTATTTCCTTCATTTTCCTGAGTAGGTCGATGATTTTATAAATTCTGTCATTGTTCCATTGTTTATCTTAGGAGGAGGAGGTAAAAGACAAAGACACTTAATATACATCTGAAATATGATGACCGCATGAGTTTTTAAATTTTATTAAAATATTTTAAATTTATTATTTTTATCCAGGTAATCTTTCCATGTAGGTTTGAAGAGTCAAATAGTAAAAATTATCAGACTTATAATGAAAAAAACACAGTCCTCTAATTCACCATTCCCAGTTTCTAATCCCACTTCCCTATACTACTACTTGATTTTTCAGGTTTAGATATTACATATTTTGATAGCTAATTTCATGTCAACTTGGCTAGACCATGGTATCCAGATATTTGGTCAAACATTATTCTACATGTTTCTCTGAAGGTATTTGTCCGAAGAGATTAACATTTAAATCAGTAGATTTTGAGTAAAGCAGATCACCCTCCATAATGTGGGTGAACCTTATCCAATCAGTTGAAATCTTTAATAGAAAAAGACTCACCTCCCCATGTGAGAATTAATTCTCCCAGCAGACTGCCTTTGGACTTGAACTGCAGCTCTTTCCTCGGTCTCCGGCCTTCTGGCCTACCCTGCAGATTTCGAACTTGCCAAGCTTACACAATTATGTGAGCTATTTTTTTCCAAATACATCTCAATCTCTTTCTCTGTCTCTCTGTCTCTATCTCTGTCTCTCACTCTCTCTCTCTCCCCCTCCCTCCCTCCATCTCTAAATATATATATATGTGTATATATATATATATATATATATATATATATACTCATCCTGTTTGTTCTGTTTCTTTGGAAATCCTATATATATATAGATATACATAGATATATAGACTTCCAAATTTAGAAGATGAAGCTGTAACTTTTCTTATTTTTTACCATTTCCTCTTCCTCATTTTTGTAATATAATATTCCAATTTTTACTTAAATCCATATTTTTCATGAATGAATTTTTGGACTGTATAGTTATTGTTCACAGTTGCACCACATAGTGGACATAAACATGTTTTCATCCTTATACAATATTTTGTTTTTCCTGATGTTAATTATTGCCTCAGTTCTTTGCTTGCTTGTTTTTCTAAATTTTCTATTAATGTCTTGAGATACTTCTCAACATGGTCATACATCACTGCCTCTGAAAACTGAATGTGGTTACTATTGATTCTCTCAACATGGCCAGAATGGTATACACATATTCTGCTTATCTGAATCTCAGGCTTACAATTCCAGATCTGGACTTGGTACAGCTGGTGGGTTAAGTCCAAGTCATTTGTGTGTGTGTGTGTGTGTTCTAGGCCTTGGTAAAACAGATACCCCGCTTTACATCTTCTCTTGTGAGAGGGACACTTTGTTTTATGTGACTGGGGATTTCCACAATATTAGAAGGGGCTTCAGTTTCTGAGCAGCCAAAATAATTGTAAATGGCCACTACATCCTGATAACTGCCTTATTTTTAGGAAGCTACTTGTCCTTCATAATCAACTGCATTCATTCATCAAGATTCACACATAGAAGCAGCATAGATAAGTGAAAAGAAATTGGGAGATAAGATTTTAATCCCATCTCTAATATTTATAGAGTAGGAATTGATCTAAATGATTGTACATAATGAAAGATTGCGATTGCTAGTGAAAGTCAAGGTCAAGTTTTAGTTTTCACTTATAAAGTCACCAGTTAGATACTTTTTAAAATTATCAGTATTTTACAAACTTTCATATGGTTATACTTCAAAAAATTAGGCCAAAATCTCATTAGAATATCTTGAAATAGTGAATTTTTAGCATTTAATCTCCAATGCCAGTCATTTATACAAGGAGAAAATGTATGGGCAAAATTAAGGAAATAATGAAGAGATGGGAATTAAAAGATTATTAATTTTTGATATTCAAACTGACTGAGTTTTGAAAGTTCTGAGTGGAGTTAGATTAGATTCCAGAATGTGCACCCATCGTTCAAGTACCCACCCATATTTTTAATACATCACTCAGTCTTAAGTTTGTCAGAGACTCCCATACATAAATGAATGAATAAGATGGTTACATGATAATAGTCTTAATTTAGGAATAGAGAAAATGTTTTGTTCACTGAGGAATTTGAGCATTATTTATAATGTGCTCTTTATAAATTTCAATTGTTTCAAATATGATTATTCTCATTAGTCAAAAAGTTTTATTTCTTCATAATGTTAGCCAAAAGAATTGTCTAAAAATCAAAAGAGAGCATTTTGGCTCCACATTTACCTATCCATTTATTATTAAAATGTATAATAAGAAAATTAATATTGGTAGAAAATAATAAAAAATAGAGATGTGTTGATTTACTTCAGGTTACCTATTACTTATATAAGAGTTAGAAGTCAGATTAGAATTTTTCATTTATGTTTTGGGTATTGGATTGAAACAGTTGAATACAGGGAGAAATTATACTTCGGACGTTAGTGAAGAAGTAATTTGTGCACATACCACTCTTTCCCTTTGAAAAAACATGGTGTACTTTACGAGATGAAATGAGTCAGTTTTTTTTGTGAGTCTGCCTCAAACTGAATTTTTAGGAAGAAAAATACCTTAATCACTAACAGAAACTGCAGAAATAAATTACTGACTTGTAGAGTGCATTCATTCACTCACCCAACAAATATTTTGGACCTTAATTATATGCTGTGAAAAATGCATGCATGATACTCTGCTTAATCTACTATAATTTAATATTATACACAAAAGCATATTATATGATACCAGTTTGACTATCTTAGGGAACATTTTGAACAGGTGCTCCGTTTTTGCAAAATAGAAATCCTAATTATTTTTTCTGCAAAGGAAACTAGAGGTGTCCATGATAACCCATTATAGGTTTTGGTGTGCCTGTATATTCAATTTTGGAGGAAGTCTTCTATGAATAGGTAATATTTCATATACCTAGGAAACAAGTTCAGATTGAAAAAACAGCATGGTGCAGTGATAGTTTGTTAAATTCTAAGTGATGAGGGCCACATATTGTAGATGAAGGACAGCTTCTAAAAAGTGATTGCCTTGTGAGGGAAAGATCTTTGAGAAAAATACTTACATTCACTCAAGTATGTCACAGTGTTACATAAGTGCTGCAATTTGTATTGACAGCATCTGTTCCTTGTCCTGGCCCAGAGGGTGTCAAACTAGGTATAAATTCAAAAATGCAAATTTTATTGCTTACTTTCAAAGCTAAATTTTCACATGATATCTCAAACCATGAATAAATTCTACAGATTTACACTTTCTTCCCTCTGATCATTAATCCTCTTTATTCATGGAAAATATGCTTGGCTCTATATGTATATACACTTTTAATTTCCATTTTGCTAAAGTACTGAACAGAGGTATATTTGTAATTCTAACAGTGACGATGATGGCAGTGATCACGATGATAATGATAAAGAAAAATGGTTTTGAGGATAACTATTATAATGATGATGCTATTTCTGATAGCACTTCCAAGTTCTTTCTTGTGTCTGCATTGTTTGGAGAGAAGCTGAGAAAAAAAATACCTTTAGTATTATCAGACGATGGTGGAGAATTAGAATATCAGGAAGAAGACACTCCCGTAAATATACTTTATATCCATTCTTTTCATTTTCACTGTCATCATTAATTCTACTCATTGTTTGATTCATTCATTCATCCATTCAATATACACTTTTTAGGCACAAATGAGGTGTTAGAATAACATAGAAAGCAAACATAGTCATAGCTATTATCTTCGTGGACCCTTAATCTAGTGCAACATGTAGAGGTTAGTTCCATACAACTAGCTGAGAAGGTTCAACTGTGTTAGATATTATGAATGAAAGTGACGTGATGCTTCTAAAGCTTCTAAAAGAGGATTCTGATATAAATATGAGCAAGGAATTAAAGTGTAGGAGTTAAGAGAAAAGAGGAGAAGAAAAGTATTCCAGGCACAGAGGTCAGAGGAAGCATGATGTGAATAATAGCAATTGAAAGTCATTTGACTGAATTAGATAAAGCCGGGGAAGAGTGGTTCTCCATATGGCTAGAAAAGTAGGTAGAACCATACCAAGCAGAGCCCTATTGTCTTATGTTATGTGAAAGGGAAAGTGATCAAACTAGTACCCTGATAGGATTTGCATTTTGAAAAGGGCACTCTGACTTGACTGCAGTCTGAAGAATTAATTGGAAGTGGACAAACTTACCCTATGACAAATTACAGAATTAATTTTTGTTTTTAACCTGGGATTTGGCATGGCCAGCTACCTACCCTGTTTTAATAAGAAAGAAATTAAGGTCAGAGAGAGAAAATAAGTTTTATACTTAGTGTCAGAACTTGATTTAAAACAAACAAAACTTAGATTATTAATTTCAAATATGTCCTTTCCATGAGATTCGGACATGTATTGATTAAATTTACTAGCCAAACTTGCTTCACTCTGCTCTTGGATCATCTGTGTCACCTTTTATTTTACTGTTCTTCTGTAGTTTCCTTTTTTCCCACCACCTCTTGCTTGTCCTCTCCACTGCTAAACAAAAATATCATCTTGCCATTCTGAGCTATAAAGGAATTTGTGTCACGCTAAGGCTCTTCTTGCACATTTCCATTACATAATAACTTATTCATAAACATAATATTTTTCTAATAAACTGCATGTTTTCTGAGGAAGAAGCAATAACTTGATCTGTTTTCCTTCCACTGTTTCTGATTTGATGTATGCAATAGCTGTATAAACAGAGATGATACTTTGAAAATTGTCAATATTCTTTATGAGTATATTACTGTATATTACTATATATTTCTGAAAATGTTACTATCTAAATTAAGCTTTTTGTAATTAATTAATAACAAAAAGTAAGTAACCATAGTTTTATTAGTGAAAAATTCAGCTAATACTAAGGTATACATGGCCAAATATGGAAATGCTAGAGGGAAGAGGTAGGATCTACAGGTTCAGTAAGTCCCTTTTGGGGTCAGAAAGGTTTGCGTTTATGGTCATATATATTTTTGACCATTTCTTAATTTTGAGAGAATTATAATATAGCCACAAAATTCAATTATTCTAAAAACCCAAATAAATTTTTAAAATGAGTGAAGTTATACTGTGAATCTACTTAAAACTCTTCAATGAATTCTCAAAACGTGTACTTAAAATACAAATTCCTGCTACTTATTAAATGACCCTACATGATGAAGCCGTGCATCGGTCTCCCATCTCATGTCCTGTGGCTCTTCCCTCAGTCACTGTGCATCAACCACTGGGTCTTTTCTCAATTCCTCAAACGTTATAAGCTCATCTCTGCCTCAAGGCCTTTGCACTTACTCTTTCCTACTCTCAAGCTTTCTTCCTACACAGCCACATGGGTCTGATTTCTTGTCATCATTTAGATCTCAGCTGAGATACGAATTGCTCAGGGAAGACTTCTCTGACCACTGCTCTACTTCCAGTCACCCTCTCTTGCATTCTACAGTTATATAGTCTTCCCAGGACTTCTTATTTGAAATCATCATATTTATGCATTTGCTTATTATCTGTCTTCTCCTATGAATAGAAGTTCCATGAAAACAGAAGTGTTTCATGTAAAATACTTCATGTAAAATACTGCACCAAACAGTATTTTACTTCCAGAGAACAGAATATCACCTGTCACCTGGAAAGTACTCAATGAGTATTTTTTTAGATAAGGGAATGATTGTATGAGGAACTGAAAAAATCACAGCATTCTGAGGCCTCTGCTGTATCTCTACACCAAAGCAGCTGTAGGCACACAGGATTCCAGATCTTTATTTCATCGATAGAATTCATAACACCTACATTCCTTTTCAATTTGTTATTAGATGTGTTCAGAAAGAAATATACAGAATTTTATGGCATTGCCTGAAAAAGAAAAAAAATCAAAGAGCTCAAAATAATACCTACTTTCCTCTGATGGTAGTTAAATTTATATCAACATACTTTAGAAAATCTAACTATTAAGCAATCTTTAGCAAACTTTAACTATTTAACTATTAAGTTTTGCTTAATAGTTAAACTTTAACTATTAAGCAAAACTTTACAGAAGTACAAAGTGCAGCTGTTAAAAATAATGTGACTTTGGGGACTTCCCTGGCAGTGCAGTGGTTAGGACTTTGCCTTCCAATGCAGGGGCTGAGGGTTCAATCCCTGGTTGGGGAGCTAAGATCCCACATGCCTCGTGGCCAAAAAACCAAAACATAAAACGGAAGCAATGTTGTAACAACTTCAATAAAGACTTTAAAAATGGTCCACATAAAATTAATCTTTAAAAAAATAATAATGTGACTTTGCATAATGTGACTTTTGGATTTACAACTGTAAAGGAGAGAGTAAGAGAGTTAAACACTGAGAGAATAACTCAAGCTACCTGCTATCTATTTCATATACATATTCTGTGTTTGATCATAATAGTTTAAAAAAAGTGGACATGAAGTTTTCCCAGAAATCAAATTAAGTCGGACAGTCTATTCATCCTCTTCTGGTGATCCAGATCTTCAGATGAACCCAGTAGTACTCTAAGTGAATAGTCACCAGACACCTGCTGAGTAATCCTTATAACACTGTGCTTGGTTAACATGACAATAGTAAACGTATATATAGCATTCATTATGTCCCAGTTACTGTTCTGTGCACTTCACATATATTAACAAGTTTAATCTTCATAAGAGCTTTTCAGTATAACAGTTATTGTCTCCATTTAACAGACAAGACTAAGGGACTTGCCTAACATAAAACTTGTCAGAGCCAAAATTTGAACATAGGCAGTCTATCTAGAGATCCAGATCCTTGACCACTGTACTGTACCACCTCTTACACAATCCTCTTCTGTCTGAAAATCAATCACGTGTGTAAAATCAAGTCAAATGCAGCTAATAGATCTGGAGAATTTTAAAGTCAGATATAGAACATTGGAACATTGAGAAATAGAGAATAAGAAGACCATAAACTTTTAAATGATTTGAAGAAATTTAATTGGATTTCAAAGAGGTTATCTTAGTTCAGGCTGCTGTAACAAAAATACCATAGAGTGGGTGACTTATAATCAACAGAAATTCAATTCTCACAGTTCCTGCAGGCTAGGAAGTCCACTATCAAGGCACCAATAGATTTGGTGTCTGGTGAGGATACACATCCTGTGTCCTTACATGGAGGAAGGGATAAAGAAGCTCTTCTATAAGGGCATTAATCTCATTCATGAGGGCTCCACCCCTATAACCATTCACCTCCCAAAGACTCTACCTCTGAATATCCTTACATTGGGGATTACATTTCAAAGTGTTAATTTTAGGAGGGACACAAACATTCAGTCTAGAACAGGAATAGATTTTGGTTGCTTTCTTTCTAAGTTTGCCCAATATAACCTAGACTTATAAACAAATTTGTTAATTTCTGCAAAAGAGAGCATGTAACTTTACGGTAACTATTAACTCTGCTGCACCTGTTACTTTAGATAAACTCCTCATTCATAAATTCCAAACTGTTTTAATTACAATACTGTGGTCTAAACACATTTATGAAACTACTACTTTTGAAGAAATTATGTGATTTACTTTACTTGATTTTATACATATTTACAAATACTTTGCCCAGAAAAAAAAAATCTGCTTCTCTGGAAGATGTATTCAAAATCTCATAGTGGCATGTGAAAAAAATATATATAAAGGTATAGATACCAGCTCCAGCTATGCTACCTACAACAAATGAAACTTTTACCAAAATACTTAGCTTAATTTGGACTCTTATTTCCTTATATTTAACCATAAAATATAATATGCTTAGCTTTCATCTGTTCAGTAATTTTCTGGGGAATTTTCCATATTCTATTCTTTTGATTCTGATGGTTCTTGTACTAATGAGATCCCTACGTCTCACAACATATAGACCTTACTAAGGCAATTGAACTCTTTCGATCTTTATCTCTTTCTGTTAACTCTCTAGCAAGTTTTATCTGTTGGGATACACCCAGGGCAAGAAGACAGCTAGAAATAAGTAATTTGTAGCACTGTAGAGTAAGGTGCAGTAGGCCCTAATACTGTGATCTCTAAAGATATCCTATCTCCTGTCTTTCTCAAAGACTGAGTGCTTCCTCCAGTGCTGTGATTTATACTGTATCTTTCCACAAAGTCACTGTATTTATGCATAAGTCAGTTAGGACACTTTCTGCTACTTATTGTCAAAGAAACTAAATGATACTTGGGAAATAATTCCTATCCTAGTGACCAGTAGACAAGTTGAACCATTAGAGTAATTGGGTACATTTCATTCACAGTTATAAAGTAATGAGATTGAATAATACTAAAACTAATTAAATATATATATAAATGTATATATAAAATTCTCAGTAACTAGCTATATGACACCAAAAAAGTTAAAACATTTTTGTCTGTCTCCTTTCTCATATCTTGAAAACTTCAATTTTTGTCCTTTTGTCTCACTGGGCAGTGGTGAGAATAAAATGTGAATTCCTTGAACACGTGAAAAAAACAAAATTAGTTAATATTAGTATTGTTGCTCTTATTATTATAATTATGTTCTTGAATCACTCCTTAGCCATTAAATACCCAGGATGGGATCAGTAAGCTAAACTTGTAGTGTCTGAAGTCTTTGCTAAAGCAATTTTAATTAACTTAAAGAATTAGAGAGAAAAAAAAAAACATTTGAATGATTTATAAATTCCAGGTAATGAGACATATCTTTCTAACCAAAGATTATGTTTTGATTATTTGACATAATCAGTGGTGCCTAGCAGTTTCAGGCATGTAGTTCTAACTACAGTCACTAAAAATGTCCTGTGGTACCTCCATGATCTAACTTTAAAGGTGGTACTTTGCTTAAGGAAATGGGTTAATTTATGTTCACATATGTATTGATTACTTACTTAGGAACTTAGAGTGCATGCTTCTTATTGCTACATTTTGACTTGCCATGCCTTTGCCATTTCTCTGTTTCTTTATTCTTGAAATAAAAGTTTAAGCCTCCTATTTTTTCTAAGTATACATAGTTATAAAAGAGCACTGAAAGATAAGATTTTTCGTATGTTGAGTTAACACCATCAGATACTGCCATGAAAACAGGTGAGCCAGCATTAATCATGGAATCATACAGCTGGAAGGGAACTCCAAAGGTGACATAGTTAATTCTCTTGACTCCATGTAGACTGCCTTGAAATTAACTTAGACAAATAGGTGCCCGTCCAAGAACTTAAAGGTCAAGTGGCATCATGAATGTATGAATACCCATAGCCAAGTGGAATATGAGCTGATAATTTAGATAATTCAAGTACAGTATCTTCATATTGATTCAATCATCTAAATATATGAATATTTTCATTTGGACAGCAGTGTAGTTTAACAGGAGAAAGTGATTTGAAGTATGAAAGGCTATATTAGAATTTTTTTTTGAGAATAGAGACTACATATAAAATGCCTATACTAAAATGTTATACTGCTGTATAACGGAACACCACAAAGCTTAATAACTTACAACAAAACAACAATTTATTGCTCCTTACACGACTTGGATAGGGCTCATTGGGGATGGATCATCTCTACTCCATGTGATATTGTCTGGGGCATGTTGACTTGAATTGTAGGATAGAAGATAGCCTCACTCAAATGTCTGGGCACAACAGATGGGATTGCTGAATTAGTAGGAGCATGCTAAACCTCTGTCTTTGTGGCCTCTGCAGAAGGAGAGTCTTAACATTTTACATGGAGACTTACTATCAAAATGACAAAAATGGAAGACAATACCTTTTAAAACCCAGGGATGGAACTCTCTTGAATGTCACATCTGTTGCATTTTATTGGTTCAACAAGTCATAAGGCCAGTGGTCATTCATAAGAGAAGTAGAATACCTCTCTTAGGCAGGCAGTCCTGGGAAGGGTCAAATTTCTGGATCTAATCCCAGTAAAATCTACCATAATAAGTTATGCCCCTGTCATGTAAAATACCCACCCCCTTCCAGCACCTTCCAGCACCATACCCCCAAAACGTATCCCATTATAGCATTAGACTTGAAGTCCATAGCTTGCGATCTGCATCAGGACTGGATTTGGATGAGGTTTTCTGGGTGCAAGTCCAGTTCCTCTAGAGAACTGATAATTTAAAAAACTAGTTATCTGTACCTAGTATTATTCATGAGACAGGGGCAGGACAATAGAGACACTCTTTTTCAAAGAGAGGAAGAATAGGCAGCACATAGCTCCATAGCAGTTCTAAAATCTAGCCATCGCTTGCTTTCACAGCCTCCTACTCCTGCAGAAAGGAAATGTTCTTTGAATATAACCCAGTTTTGGCCTGTGAGAATGAATCACTAATTCATGGCTAACCTCAGCCTTTGGCTTTATCCTCTGAGCTATTAGACTTGCTCTCTGAGATGCCATTCCTTTATCATAAGAAATAACTTCTATTTGCTGTTGAGTAGCTTTTTCTTCCTGATATACTAAACAGTTGGTGGCCAGAAGCCTCTTTTTATTTTGAAATGTCTTAATCTCCTTTAGTCGAAGCTAGTACAAGTACTCTAATAACTTTGTATTAAGTTAATGCATCAAATTATAATTCATTTCATTAGGTAAAAGCCATACCTACAATGTCTTTAAGACCAGCCCTTCTCAACTTTGGGCTGCAAGCCATGTTTCTATGGGATGTTGCCCTTAATATTCTTAGAAGACATTTTTTCATGCTGGGAGAATGCAGTATAAAACTCATTAAGTCTTTCTGAGGTTTTAAAAAGAGGTCTTACAGAAGAACCCTTGATTTGATCTTTTTCTGGCAGTGCCCTGCATTTGATCTTTGCCTGAGGCTATTTCTGTCTTTGAGGCTGGAGATTAGAAAAATATTTACTTTCCCATCTAGAAAATCCTAAAATGGAAATAGTTCCCCTAAATTGTTTCAACACTGAATATTTCCTCCTTTAGCTCATAACTCTTTTGTTTTCTCACACACAGGTAATCAAGTCAGTCAGCACTTCTGACATTCTGCATAGATATCTCCTTAGTCGGATACATTTTCTACATTTTATGCTAACTTAGTCAGCAGTTTTGCCAGTTTCCCATGGATACTTAGCACTGGATTTCCCTCCTTCAGCCTCCCAGTGCAAGCCACCTTATCGCTTCTCCAGTCTCAATCAACAGGCTCTTTACTGCCCATCCAGCCTCTTGCAATCACCTGGGTCTAAGCCAATACCACATATTTTAAGTTTCTGTTATGCAGGTTTCCATTTCCAGGTCTCAAAGTCTGTCTCATATATTTATCGCTGAGTAAATAACCGCCAAATACTTAGTTACTTAAAACCACTATAATTTAACATTTCCAACAATTGAAAGTAAGACTCTGATGGGTATGTCTTCTGCTCAGTTTTGTGTTGTCTGTGGTCACTTACCTGTTTAGTGACTGATGCATTTAACTGGGAGCAAAGTTGATGTTGGAATATGTAAGATGGCCTTAATCGCATATACAATACTTCAGCTTGGTTAGATGGAACGTCTGGTATCTGACTGGGGCTCTCTCTATATATTCTTTCACTGTTCAGTAGTAGAGCTTCTTTACTTGGGAAGCCAGATTCTAGTCCTCTGGAGACAAAGTCCAGATCTGGCAGAGTGTCATCTTCACTGCATTCTATTGGTAAAAGATAGCCACGAGGTGAGCTTAAATTCTAGAGGAAGATACTACATCCACCTATTGATGGGATTGAGGTATGTACATGCAGAGACTGAGGAATTCTTAGAAGTCATCTCTAAACATAAACTATCACTTACCAGTATAATTCTGGACATATATAGGGGGTGGTTAACAAATGTCAGTTGCCTTTCAGTCATACCCCCATGTGACGTATATGTTACTCTTCTTTTATAATGAATGTATTTATTAAACAGTAATTTATAAAATAAAATGAATTTTACTCTCACTTTACTTACTATAGTAATCATATTCAGTTTTAAATTTCTCTTTTTTTTTTTTATAAATTTTATTTATTTATTTATTTGGCTGCGTTGGGTCTTCGTTTCTGTGCGAGGGCTTTCTCTAGTTGCGGCGAGAGGGAGCCCCTCTTCATCGCGGTGCACAGGCCTCTCACTGTCGCGGCCTCTCCTGTTGCGGAGCACAGGCTCCAGATGCGCAGGCTCAGTAGTTGTGGCTCACGGGCCCAGCCGCTCCGCGGCATGTGGGATCCTCCCAGATCAGGGCTCGAACCCGTGTCCCCTGCATTGGCAGGCAGACTCTCAACCACTGCGCCACCAGGGAAGCCCTAAATTTCTCCTTTTTAAATAAAGAAGGAATATCTTCAGTGACATGATTTTGGGGAGATTAAGTAGTATTCTGATTACAGAGATGCTCCTGGATTTTGCAATTACAAGGTCATTGTTGCACTTGACCTTTTATATGTCCTGAAGCCTTTTTCATTATGCTGAAAAGTAAAGAAGGATGAGAGCTAGTAGAATCTGTGAATAAAATCTATTTAAACTTTAATACTTAAAGTAATATAGGATGTGGGGGAGAGAGATTATTGTGAGGGAGGTCTCTTTCCATTCCCTCAGCTTTATCTACTTATATGTAAGGAATTTAAATTTAACGATTTAGAACTTATGTGAGCTTCCCACTCTCTTTGTTCATTCTTCGATTATATGACTTGTTACAGCCCATAAAGATATGTGCTGTGTAGGTGAGATGGAGTCATCTAAGTAATGATGTAGGTGAGATGAAGTCATCATCTATATTTTATACGGATATAAGTAACGCAGATAAGATAGAATTTTAAACTAATACCATATGGCCTGATTTTTACACTTTTCTTTTTAAGCGGGGAAGTTTTGTTTTGCTTTTTCTTCCCTAACAGTTCTCTCAGAGTATAGGCCAAGCAATTTCTGGATGAATACATTCAGGAATATTGACATCTTGTTAAATTGCTGTCAGGCTTCAGGGAATGAGTTTAAAGGTCCTGGAGGTACTAATGGTTAGGAAACTCAGGCTGACATATTGGCCATGACAAAAGAAGTTCTATGCACAGTGTCAGCAGTAGTGGCAGTAACTGGTTCTGGCAGGGTGGTCTCTACCACCGGGTGATAAGACACTTTTATCTTTATGAGTTTCAGAGGCATTTCAGAAAGTATTTTCAGAGTTCTGTGTTGGCAATACTGAGAAAGAGAACATGAAACGTGTTTTCAGGAATGACAGCTGAGATCCCCTCTGCTCACCAAAAGCTCCACAGGGAGCAGGGAAGAGTTTTGTGTTTTTGTCATTTTTCCCATTTGCTGCCCTCACTCTACACAGTAGTGTTCACAGGGTGAAGCGGAAAGAGAAGGGAGTAAAAGAGATCCTAGGGTAGGGACAAGGGTAGTGGTACATGCCAACCAGAGTCTTCAGTGAATCCAACTCATGTGCACATTCAGAAGCAGCTTAGAATGATGATAATAGATCATGCATTTTAGGTTATTGGAGAGCAAATATTGAAAGGACATTCCCGTAGAGTTAGGGTGAACCAAACAATGAGGCTTTAGGTACAGCAATGAAAGGAAAGAGAACTTTCACAAACTAGCCTCTGGGTTTATATAAGTGATATGTGAAACCACAAAGGGAAGGATCAGTGTGGGAGGCGAAGGGAGTGGGGAGTGGACTCTGTCAAACTACTAAAAATACAATGGAAATTGCACGGGTGGCTTGGGGAGGGGGGTCAGTGGAATCCAGGGCAAAATGGTGCTTCTAAACTTCTCAGTGGGATGTGAATCCTCGAACATCTCGGGGGTAGTAAAGGTCATAAACAGAAAACCTGCTGCACCTCCTGAATTTTCATAGATTTCAATGATTTGGTTCCAATCCAGAAACTATCTGGAGACAATGAAAAGGCTGCTGAATGGGAACTGAGAAACACAGCTAAACTCTCAGCGAGCTACTTTGACGGTACCAGAGGTTCTCACACACAGTGACAACTAGCAGCGTCCAAAGTGCTGACATGACGACTTAGAGATGTGATAAAGAGAAACACCGTCGGCATTTTCTACCCCTGGGCAGAACCAGCCGGTCTTGTCTTATGATCTTGTAGCACTTTGTTCCTTTCCCTGGTACCAGACAGCTGCATAAATTAAATGCAGTGAGGGGCGGAGTCAAGATGGCTTACTAGGAGGATGAGGAATTTGCGTCTCCTCACAACCAGGCCCAGCAACTGGATAGGACATGGGGAGTGGGGGGAGTAAAGGAAGATGAGAAGTGGAGGCACCCCTGAGGTGTGGCTGGGGGAGGGGAAGGGATCCCATGCCATAAGCGGGAAATTGGGGAACCATTGGGAGGGCACAGGATCGAAAGGGAGCGTGGCCAGGTTTCCCGTGCCCACTTGGGCCTCCAGGAACCTGCTGAGATCCCGGGCCTGATGCTCTGCCCACCTAGGTCCCCTCTAGCCACGTCGGTCCTGAGGGAGTGGGAGGGAGAGAAGGGGGAGCAAAAGTAAAGGCCAGACCTTCGGGACCTGCACCCCTGAGGGGTGGCTGGCGGAGAGGAGGAGTTCCTACACCCAGTGGGACCCACCCACGGTTAGGAGTCCAGCGGGGAGGGGGGAGGCCCTGGGGGAGACAGTGGGGGAGGGGCACGAAGGAACGGAAGGGAACAGGACCAGGGCTTTTCCCTGTCCACTTAGGCACCACGGAGCCAGTTGGGCTCCCAGGCCTAATCCTCTGCCCTCGGAGCCTCCCTGCTGCCATGCAGAGCCCAAGCCCCACCCCACACCCCCACCCAGGGCCCTACCTCTACCCTCAGAGACCCTCTCTGAGACCCCCTCCAACACAATGGGCCTAACCCCTACCACACACACTCACTCAGGGCCTTGCCTCCAAACTCCACACTCCAGAGGCCCTCCTTTCCACGTGCTGCCTCTCCCCTTCTGTGCAGGTCCTAAGCAGAGGCCCCGACCCTCAAACGTCACCCCCCACCTGCCTAGGTCCTGCTCCACCCTAAATCCCGCCCCTGCCTAAGTTCCACCCCATCTAAACTCCGCCCCCACAGCCAAGGGTTTTTTTTTTTTTTTCCTCTTTTAGATTGGGGTTCTGTTTTACCTTGTTGATTCATTATTGTTGATTCTCTTATATTTTTTTTCTACTAAATCTTTTATTTTTCTAATTTTATTTTATTCTTTATACTTTGTTATTGTTCTCACCTTTTGGCTTGTCCCCCCCCTCCCTTTTTTTCTCTTTTTCCTGTTGTGGTTTTATTTTACCTTGTGGCAGTTGTTACAATTATAGTTTTATTTTTCCTAATACATTTTTTATCTTTCTAATTTTATTTGGTTTTTTATTCTTTGATATTATACTGCTCCTTTTCTTCTTTCTTTCTTCCATTTTTTTTTTTTTTTTAACTACACCACGAAGCTTGCGGGATCTTGGTTCCCAGGCCAGAGGTAGGGCCTGAGCTCCTGTGATGGGAGCTCTGAGTCCAAACTGCTGGACTAACAGAGAACCTCAATTCAGGGAATATCAGTTGGACTGAGGCCTCCCAGAGGTCCTCATCTCAGCACCAAGACCCAGCTCTATCCAACTGCCTGGAAATTCCAGTGCTGGGTGTCTCAGGCCAAACAACCAATAAGGCAGAAATACAGCACCACCCATCAAAAACAAAAAGGACAAAAAAATATATTACAGACAAAGGAGCAAGGTAAAAACCTACAAGACCAAATAAATGAAGATGAAGTAGGCAACCTACTTAAAAAATAATTCAGAGTAATGATAGTAAAGATGATCCAAAATCTCAGAAACAGAATGGAGAAAATACAAAAAACATTTAACAAGGATCTAGAAGAACTAAAGAGCAAACAAACAGGGATGAACAACACAATAAGTGAAATTAAAAATACTCTAGAAGGAATCAATAGTAGAATAACTGAGGCAGAAGAATGGATAAGTGAGCTGAAAGATAAAATGGTGGAAATAACTGCCAGGGAGCAGAATAAAGAAAAAAGAATGAAAAGAATTGAGGACAGTCTCAGAGACCTCTGGGAAAACATTAAGTGCACCAACATGAGAATTATAGGTGTCCCAGAAGAAGAAGAGAAAAAGAAAGGGTCTGAGAATATATTTGAAAAGATTATAGTTGAAAACTTCCCTAACATGGGAAAGATAATAGTCAATCAAGTCCAGGAAGCACAGAGAGTACCATACAGGATAAACCCAAAGAGAAACATGCCAAGACACATATGAATCAAAGTATCAAAAGTTAAATACAACGAAAAAATATTAAAAGCAGCAAGGGAAAAGCAACAAATAACATACAAGAGAATCCCTATGAGGTTAACAGCTGATCTTTCAACAGAAAATCTGCAAGCGAGAAGTGAGTGGCAGGACATATTTAAAGTGATGAAAGGGAAAAATATACAACCAAGTGTGCTCTATACAGCAAGGACCTCATTCAGATTCAACGGAGAAGGCCATGTATGACAAACCCACCGGCAACCTCATTCTCAATGGTGAAAAACTGAAACCATTTCCTCTAAGATCAGGAAGAAGACAAGGTTGCCCACTCTCACCACTATTATTCAACATAGTTTTGGAAGTTTTAGCCACAGCAATCAGAGAAGAAAAAGAAATAAAAGGAATCCAAATTGGAAAAGAAGTAGTAAAACTGTCACTGTCTGAAAATGACATGATACTACACATATCATGGAGGATAAACAATCTGCTACTAAATAACCAAGAGATCACTGAAGAAATCAAAGAGGAAATAAAAAAATACCTAGAAACAAATGGCAATGAAAACACGACAACCCAAAACCTATGGCATGCAGCAAAAGCAGTTCTAACAGGGAAGTTTATAGCAATACAACCCTACCTCAAGAAACAAGAAAAATCTCAAATGAACAACCGAACCCTATACCTAAAGCAATTAGAGAAAGGAGAACAAAAAAACTCCTAAAATTAGCAGAGGGAAAGAAATCATAAAGATCAGATCAGAAATAAATGAAAAAGAATTGAAGGAAACAGTAGCAAAGATCAGTAAAACTAGAAGCTGGTTCTTGGAGAAGATAAATAAAATTGATAAACCATTAGCCAGACTCATCAAGAAAAAAAGGGAGAAGAATCAAATCTGTAGAGTTAGAAATGAAAAAGGAGAAGTAACAACTGGCACTGCAGAAATACAAAGGATCATTAGAGATTACTACAAGCAGCTATACACCAAAAACATGGACAACCTGGAATAAATGGTCAAATTCTTAGAAAAGCACAACCTTCTGAAGCTGAACCAGGAAGAAATAGAAAATATGAACAGACCAATCACAAGTAATGAAATTGAAACTGTGATTAAAAATCTTCCAACAAACAAAAGCCCAGGACCAGATGGCTTAACAGGCAAATTCTATCAGATACTTAGAGAAGAGTTAACACCTATCCTTCTCAAACTCTTCCAAAATATAGCAGAGAGAGGAACACTCCCAAACTCATTCTATGAGGCCACCATCACCCTGATACTAACACCAGATAAAGATAGCACAAAGAAAGAAAACTACAGGTCAATATCTCTGATGAACATAGATGCAAAAATCCTCAACAAAATAGTAGCAAACAGAATCCAACAGCACATTAAAAGGATCATACACCATGATCCAGTGGGATTCATCCCAGGAATGAAAGGATTCTTCAATATACGCAAATCAATCAATGTGATACACCATCTTAACAAACTGAACAATAAAAACCATATGATAATATCAATAGATGCATAAAAAGCTTTTGACAAAATTCAACACCCATTTATGAAAAAAACTCTCCAGAAAGTAGATATATAGGGGACCTACCTTAACATAATAAAGGCCATATATGACAAACCCACCGGCAACCTCATTCTCAATGGTGAAAAACTGAAACCATTTCCTCTAAGATCAGGAAGAAGACAAGGTTGCCCACTCTCACCACTATTATTCAACATAGTTTTGGAAGTTTTAGCCATAGCAATCAGAGAAGAAAAAGAAATAAAAGGAATCCAAATTAGAAAAGAAGTAGTAAAACTGTCACTGTTTGAAGATGACATGATACTATACATAGAGAATCCTAAAGATGCTACCAGAAAATTACTAGAGCTAATCAATGAATTTGGTAGAGTAGCAGGATACAAAATTAATGCACAGAAATCTCTTGCATTCCTGTACACTATTGGTGAAAAATCTGAAAGAGAAATTAAGGAAACACTCTCATTTACAATTGCAACAAAAAGGATAAAATAACTATGAATAAATCTATCTAAGGGGCAAAAGACCTGTATGCAGAAAACTATAAGACACTGATAAAAGAAATTAAAGATGATACTAACAGACAGAAAGATATACTATGTTCTTGGATTGGAGGAATCAATATTGTGAAAATGACTATACTACCCAAAGCAATCTACAGATTCAGTGCATTCCCTATCAAACTACCAATGGCATTTTTCACAGAACTAGTACAAAAAATTTCACAATTTGTATGGAAACACAAAAGACCCCGAATAGCCAAAGCAATCTTGAGAAGGAAAAATGGAGCTGGAGGAATCCGGCTCCCTGACTTCACACTATACTACAATCTACAGTAATCAAGACAATATGGTACTGGCACAAAAACAGAAATATAGATCAATGGAACAGGATAGAAAGCCCAGAGATAAACTCACACACATATGGTCACCTTATCTTTTAAAGGAGGCAAGAGTATACAATGGAGAAAAGACAGCCTCTTCAATAAGTGGTGCTGGGAAAACTGGGCTGCTACTTGTAAAAGGATGAAATTAGGACACTTCCTAATACCATACACAAAAATAAACTCAAAATGTATTAAAGACCTAAATGTAAGGCCAGACACTATAAAACTCTTAGAGGAAAACAAAGGGAGAACACTGTATGATATGAATCGCAGCAAGATCCTTTTTGACCCACCTCCTAGAGAAATAGAAATAGAAAAATAAACAAATGGGACCTAATGAAACTTAAAAGCTTTTGCACAGCAAAGAAAACCATAAACAAGACAAAAAGACAACCCTCAGAATGGTAGAAAATATTTGCAAATGATGCAACTGACAAAGGGTTAATCTCCAAAATATACAAGCAGCAAATGCAGCTCAGTATCAAAAAAACAAACCCAATCTAAAAATGGGCAGAACACCTAAATAGACATTTCTCCAAAGAAGATATACAGATTGCCAATAAACACATGAAAGGATGCTGAACGTCACTAATCATTAGAGAAATGCAAATCAAAACTACAATGAGGTATCACTTCACACCAGTCAGATTGACCATTATCAAAAAAGCTAGAAACAATAAATGCTGGAAAGGATGTGGTGAAAAGGGAACCCTCCTACACTGTTGGCGGGAATGTAAATTGATACAACCACTATGGAGAACAGCATGGAGGTTCCTTAAAAAACTAAAAGTAGAACTACCATATGACCCAGCAGTCCCACTACTGGGCATATATCCTAAGAAAACCATAATTCAAGAAGAGTCATGTACCACAATATTCATTGCAGCACTATTTACAATAGCCAGGACATGGAAGCAACCTAAGTGTCCATCAACAGGTGAATGTATAAAGAAGATGTGCACTTATATACAATGGAATATTACTCATACATAAAAAGAAATGAAACTGAGTTATTTGTAGTGAGGTGGATGGACCTAAAATGTGTCTTACAGAGTGAAATAAGTCAGAAAGAGAAAAACAAGCACCATATGCTAAGACATATATATGGAATCTAAAAACAAGAAATCATTCTGATGAACCTAGGGGCAAGACAGGAATAAAGACGCAGACGCAGAGAACGGACTTGAGGACACAGGGAGGGGGAAGGATAAGTTGGGACGCAGTGAGAGACCAGCATTTACATATATACACTACCAAATGTAAAATAGCTATGTTTTAGCTATGTAAGATAGCTAGTGGAAAGCAGCTGCATAGCACATGGCGATCAACTTGGTGCTTTGAGACCACCTAGAGGGGTAGGATAAGGAGGGCGGGAGGGAGAAGCAAGAGGGAGGGGATATAGGCTATAAGTATACATATAGCTGATTCAGTTTGTTACACATCAGAAAGTAACACAACAATGTAAAGCAATTATATTCTGATAAAGATGTTAAAAAGTAATACAGTGCACGGTTATTAAGAAAAAAAACAGAGAAATTTGGGGAATGCTGAAAAATAAAGTCATGTGATGGCTCTTACGTTTTATTCAGGCAACATATTAAGCTCTTCCTTTATGTCGGATACTGTACTGGGCAAAAAAGAAAAGGGCTCTAAATTTTTAGGTAATCACCCTTCATATTGTCAAAATAGGCATTCCATCAAATAGTTATAATTCTGTACTCAGAAAACTAAAACATTGAATTATAAATTACCTCTATCCTTAGTTCACATCAGTGCACATCTTCGTGTTATGTTTTTTACTGGAAGAGACTATATTTGAAAATGTAAAAATATCAGTAAGAAAATTAATTTATCCAATATTGATGAAGTTTTATCTTCTAGTATAGGCAATATCCCAAACTTCCTTTCATTTGTTATTTGTGGGATAAAGTTGTTGAAAGTCATCTTATCTGAGACCGATTGAAGTTTTTTCACTCTGAGACCGATTTCTTTTTAAAATTTTCCTATTCATGTTATGCATGTCTACTTATAAATAACTTACCTCCACCAGGCCTATGTTTTTTAGTTCATTACATATAAGTGTAAATCTGCTGTCCATATTATACACTTGACTTTTCCAGAAACTTTCCTTTCCATTCTTAGGTCAAGTTGCTAATTCAGAAACATATACAATTAAAGGCACAAAGAATGAATATCATTTTAAAGAACACAAATAAATGTTGGAGAGGATGTAGAGCAAAGGGAACCCTCATACTCTGTTGGTGGGAATGTAAATTGGTGCTGCCGCTGTGGAAAACTGTATGGAGATTCCTCAAATAACTAAAAATAGAACAACCATATGACCCAGCGATTTTACTCCTGGGTATATATCCAAAAAAATAAAAAACACTAATTTGAAAAGGTACATGCACCCCAATGTTTATAGCAGCACTATTTATAATAACCAGGACATTGAAGCAACCTAAATGTACATCAACAGATGAATGGATAAAGAAGATGTGGTATATATATATAAATATATATATATATACACACACACATATATACACACACACACAATGGAACACTACTCAGTCATAAAAAAGGAGGAAATAATGCCATTTGCAGCAACATGGATAGGCCTGGAGGTCATTATACTAAGAATTAGGTCAGACAGAGAAAGACAAATACTGTATGATATCATTCATATGTGGAATCTAAAATATACAACAAACTAGTGAATATAACAAAAAAAGAAGCAGACTCACAGAGAACAATCTAGTGGTTCCCAGTAGGGAGCTGGGGGCCATATAGTTGTGGGGTGGTAGGAGGTACAAACTATTGGTTGTAAGATAGGCTACAGGAATTGTACAACATGGGGAATATAGCCTGTATTCTGTAATAACTGTAAATGGAAAGTATCCTTTAAAAATTGTATAAAAATGTTTTTAAAAAATAGAATTAAAAAGGGCAGAAGAAAGAACAAGGTAAGTTATATAATAATAATTTAGCATTTATATTCACTATGTAATATGCTAAAAAATTCACATGTATCATCATATCTAATATTTCCAACAACCTGTGAGTTCAATATTAATTTTCAGTTTTATGTATAAGGAAATAGAAGTTAGATGAGATAAAGCAACTTGACCAATATTAAAGATTCAATAAGTGGTGAATTGAATTTAAGAACTTACTATCTCATGAATAGTTACTTATTTTGCCAAGCTTAAAATTCTGTCATGTAAAATCAAGAGTATAAGAAAGGATTTTCAATGCATTGAAGAACAGTATTTGGCATTCATGAAAAAATTTTTTTAAAGGTATGTAATGCTTGGATCTCCAGCAGCAGCACAATTTAGGTCAATGAAGAGAAGTAGTTCGGCCTTCCAAACCAAAATGTTCAATTGAAGCTAGTAAGAACTATTCATTTAAAAATAAAAGTATATTATCTTTCTGCTTCCAGGAATATGGAGCAGATGTACTGTTCCCTATTCCTCTTTCTAAATAGTTTTTAGTTTTAGCTCGACTAAAAGCTGTGGACAGTATTTTTTTTAAAAAAAAAAGAGGAAGAAAGATGAAGAGAAGAAGGAAGACCAGCTACAAACTTCAGGACCCAAAGATCAACATGGGATTTCTCTTTGCCTCATATCACAGACTTGGAGTTTAAAAAGGTGGCAACCTGGAAACACCAATGGACACAGACAAACATGGCCCCAAAAGATACCTGCTCTCTCTAGCCAGAAAGTTAAGGAAGAGATTTCAGACCACAAATGCTCAACTATAGCCAGAGAGCACAGAAAAATCTATGACTCCCCTACTCTAAGATTCCAGAAAGTTTACTTTGCCTTTGGGTAAAACTAATTAGCAAACACACGTGGCCTAAGTCTGCCCCTATCCCCAGCTCTTAAAGACTCTCCAGTCCTACCTTTCAGTGCAGTTGAGTTGAGACTGCATTGTAGTCTTTCTGCTCTACTGCAATAGCCATGTTGTGTTCCTTGCCCATTGAACTTTGGTGCAGTCTTTGCTTCAACACTGGCTAACCATGCTGTCTGTCTCATAACATACTAAAAATTGTTTAGCTTTAGAACAAAAAGCACACATTATACCAAGAACCAGGAAGATCTGAAGAGAATGAAAAAAGGCAATTAATAAATGCCAGGAGCAAGATGATAGAAATATTAGAATTATCAATACATATTTTTTAACATCTTTATTGGAGATAATTGCTTTACAATGTTGTGTTTGGAATATTACTCAGCCATAAAAAGAAATGAAATTGAATTATTTGTAGTGAGGTGGGTGGAGCTAGAGTCTGTCATACAGAGTGAAGTAAGTCAGAAAGAGCAAAACAAATATTGATACATATTTTAAAGTAACCATGAAAAACAGTTTCAATGGACAATAAAGAACATACTTGAAGCAAAAAAAAATAAATACAAACAAATAGAAATTTCCAGCAAATGAATAGAAATTATCAGCAAAGAAAGAAAATATATAAAGATAAATCTAAAGGAAACTTTAGAACTGAAAAATACAATAATCAAAATAAAAATTTAGTGGACAGTCTTAGCAGAATGGAGGTATAGTACTTCTACATATGTTAGAATCATTGTGTTATTGGTACTTACTTATTTTACCAAATGCGTAAAAGAGGAATACTATAACTGGCCTGTCAAAGTAATCCAAATTTATTGAAATGAAAATGAATTATTGGGGAAGTAGGCCCCTAAATGAATTTGCTCTATTTAATTGGATTGATGAAGATTTTTAATTTGCCAAAACTACTATTTTAAGTTTGTATAATTGTCAAAGTGCATTGGCATGTACTGTGTTAAACATTTTATGTTTATCACTGTAATGTTTCACAAAGTATGGGACACATAGAGTTGTTGTTATCGGATATAAATAGATGGTCTATGGTCTTAACATTAAATAACACTGAGTCACAGACAGAAAAAGGTGCTCCTTTCCATTTCTCTTTCTGGCCTTCTTATCTCATCAAAGAGAACGTCTACCACAATTTCTTTATAATCTCTCCCTCTTTTATTTTTTCTTTATTTATTTTTTTAACATCTTCATTGGGGTATAATTGCTTTACAATGGTGTGTTAGTTTCTGCTTTATAACAAAGTGAATCAGTTATACATATACATATGTTCCCATATGTCTTCCCTCTTGCGTCTCCCTCCCTCCCACCCCTCCAGGCGGTCACAAAGCACCGAGCCGATATCCCTGTGCCATGTGGCTGCTTCCCACTAGCTATCTACCTTACGTTTGTTAGTGTGTATATGTCCATGCCTCTCTCTCGCCCTGTCACAGCTCACCCTTCCCCCTCCCCATATCCTCAAGTCCATTCTCCAGTAGGTCTGTGTCTTTATTCCTGTCTTACCGCTAGGTTCTTCATGACATTTTTTTTTTCTTAAATTCCATATATATGTGTTAGCATACGGTATTTTTCTTTCTGACTTACTTCACTCTGTATGACAGACTCTAGGTCTACCCACCTCATTACAAATAGCTCAATTTCGTTTCTTTTTATGGCTGAGTAATATTCCATTGTATTTATGTGCCACATCTCCTTTATCCATTCATCCAATGATGGGCACTTAGGTTGTTTCCATCTCCGGGCTATTGTAAACAGAGCTGCAATGAACATTTTGGTACATGACTCTTTTTGAATTTTGGTTTTCTCAGGGTATATGCCCAGTAGTGGGATTGCTGGGTCATATGGTAGTTCTATTTGTAGCCTTTTAAGGAACCTCCATACTGTTCTCCATAGTGGCTGTACCAATTCACATTCCCACCAGTAGTGCAAGAGTGTTCCCTTTTCTCCACACCCTCTCCAGCATTTATTGTTTCTAGATTTTTTGATGATGTCCATTCTGACTGGTGTGAGATGATATCTTATTGTAGTTTTGATTTGCATTTCTCTAATGATTAATGATGTTGAGCATTCTTTCATGTGTTTGTTGGCAATCTATATATCTTCTTTGGAGAAATGTCTATTTAGGTCTTCTGCCCATTTTTGGATTGGGTTGTTTGTTTTTTTGTTATTGAGCTGCATGAGCTGCTTGTAAATTTTGGAGATTAATCCTTTGTCACTTGCTTCATTTGCAAATATTTTCTCCCATTCTGAGGGTTGTCTTTTGGTCTTGTTTATGGTTTCCTTTGCTGTGCAAAAGCTTTGAAGTTTCATTAGGTCCCATTTGTTTATTTTTGTTTTTATTTCCATTACTCTAGGAGGTGGGTCAGAAAGGAGCTTGCTGTGATTTATGTCATAGAGTGTTCTGCCTATGTTTTCCTCTAAGAGTTTTATAGTGTCTGGCCTTACATTTAGGTCTTTAATCCATTTTGTAATCTCTTCCTCTTAATAAAACTAAAGACTCAGGCTCAGAGTCTTCAGCTGACATGGTATTTAGGTAGGATTTTGTAGCATTGCTTTGTTTTCAAAGTGTTTGTTTTTTGATTGCTGCTTATGAAAAGCATCCTTGTTTTCCATTGTAATGGTGATATAGTTTTCTTTTAGAAAATAACCTTTAATTTTTTAAAGATTCAGTTTAAAGAAAAGTAATAAGCAGTAAGACTTCATATGAAATGAGAACACAGCAAAATTCATGATGGTGTTATGCTAATGCAGAATTTTAATTATTATGCATTAACTCATTTGGTTTCCCATTATCTCTGAGATTTATGTCTCAGTTTCACAAGTGTGGGAACTGAAGCTAAGTGATTTATTCTAGGTTCTACAGAGAGTTATAGATAGCTCCTACATCTTATAGATTCAGCTTCTCAGCTAGTGCCCCTTCTTTTACAGTGCCTTCAGAAATGAAGATATCAGATTTCTCCTCCAAAGGAATTCTAGCCCAGGTTTTGTGGTTCATTTTCTCCGACACTGATAAAATGACTGTGGGAATTTTCAACCTGTAACAAATAGACTGCCAGATATTTCCTCAACAAAGATAGGTTTATTCAGGTTTAGTAGAGAATTGCAGTCCAGGGTCTGCAACCATGATGAGCTACATGCAGGTCCCAGAAAGGCAAGGGAAGGAGAATTCTTTTATAAAGAGGAAAAGGAAGTTGGAAGAGCTATAGTAAACAAAGAGTCCATGGCTTCTCATTGGCTGAGTCCTTTCGCAGAAAGCAGTCTTTCTTCTTCCTGTTGGGCTCTACTTTTTAACTCTATTTAATTGAGGTTTCTATTTATTAATTTTTTATGGAAACTTAAGTTCCCTCTAGTAAAAAAAAAAAAATGCAAATTAGTAATAATCACCAAACTGAGATTATAAGAAATGGAAATAAGATTATTTATAGTCCCTTTAAAGGACACCTCAGATGAACTTATTTTGTTGATTGTAGCAATGCAGATCACTTGCATGTCAGGCAGATAAGGGATCCTCATGATATTTCTTCTGATGCCATCCATTTGTAAAGATTATAACTCAAAAATTTTTTTAAATGAAGATGCTATTAAAGAGAAGCCCTAAATAAATCTAAAACTTTGCATTTAATGAATGACTTAGTAAAGTTTACAAGATTTAAAAGCATTGGCTAGATGGGTTAGGAGAGAGAGCAAAGGAATATATTTGCATAAGTTTTGCTGTAGAATTGAATTAGATGTTACATCTTCTTGAAGTTCAGGGGAAAAAATCACAGCTGTAGCTATGACTAGGGAATTGAAGTGGATAGCTTTTATTATTCAAAGAAGTAGATTGTGATATTAATCAAAAAAAACCAAAGGGAATGCATTTCACTTATTTGATGAGCATATTTAGACAAATTTGAATGTACACAATGGAAACAGCCATATAAAAATTTTCAGTTCCCTTCCTCCTAGCTCTATTGATACATAAATCATTTTTGGTTAAAATATTCATTTAAGGTATTAAAGTCTTTTAAGTTTTTTTCTATGTAACTATAGAATTATATAAAAATACATTTTTAATGGATTCCAAATCGTATCTCCTGAGACTAGTCTTTTGCATTCTTTTTTAGAAAGTCATAAAGGCAAAAAAAATGATAATTATTTTTTCATCAAAATTTGTTTAGACGCATTGCTTCAAAATGACTAAAAGCTCTGCTCACATGAGGAAGATAACTAACATATTGTCCCAATTAAGGACAAAGAAAGAAAGCAAATTAGTTACTAGATTTAAGTAACTAGAGTAAAAATTTCCTGAGTTTAATCTTTTCACCTCTTGTGGTGTACTTAGGATGCATGCTATATTATCAACTTCTGAATATATAGACTATAAAAGCTATGAGATATAGTTTGGGGTAAGTTTCGTAAATGAGTATTGGTAAAACCCATCTTCATGGTGGAGTAAATTCATTGGGAAGTGTAGTGGATCTACTTTATTTAGAGGTCTGTAGTTACTACATTGCTACATAATGTGGTCAAATGCCATCTATATAATATATGTGAGACTCTAAGCCATTAAAATCAAATTAATGTTGACCACTGGCACTTTGTAAATCTTAAGGCAATTCTTGTAGAACAGTTGTTTAGCAGACTAGCAAAGATGTGTGGACAGTTGAAGTCTCTCCCAACGAATATCATGATATAGATGTGATCAGTCCAATTTTCAGAAGCATTCTCAGTTAAGGCAATTAAATGGAGAAAATTAATTGCCTCAGTTAAGGCAACTCAATGGAGTAAGTTTTGCTAAGAGTTCACTCCCCAAATAATGTTTCTACTACCTTAATTATGATATTTCTGAGGAACTCTGATCTGCTCTGTTATGTATCCTGTGTGCAAGCTTACTATTTTCTGATGTCAGGCAGTATTTCAGAGCAAAGCAAGGATAGAATTAGAATAAGGATTTTCAGCACATAAAATCAATGTTCTTATAATAACCAAGTTTGGGGCATATTAGCCAATTTTGCCCCAAGACAAGTAGGTCAGAAAACTTACAAGTCACATGAAAATGACTAGTAGTCAGTTTGAATAATCAGGCCAGAAGATCCAAATGAGCTGTGTCACCCACAGCTTTAATTCAAAATCCCTCTTATTATCACTATTTCAACAAATAATAATTTTAAGTTTTTGCATCAATCCCAGTAATAAGAATTGGGACACCAAAAGAGTCATTTTTCTAATGAAATGTTATAGGGAATCTCTGATATGATCTGTAATTGATTATAGGTGCCCACTTATGATTCAACAAGACAGACAGTGAGAGGTGAACTGCATAAAATCTAGCCCCATGCAGAAGGCTACAATTTTACATTTTAAGAGATTTCTAGTGAATTTTACCTAGAGTTAAGAAAAATGACTGTATTACCATAAAAATATGAAGTATTTTTCAGCTCTTTTATAAAATCCCCCTGAAGTGTTGGGAGCTTTAAAATAAAGGATCAAATTAGAAGAGAGTTGTCTTTGTTGCAGAAAAAAAGAAATGTTCAGAAACAGGTATGTAATAGGCTATAAAACTTCATCTACAAAACATTTATTATATTGTCTACATTAAAAGATGTTAGATTAAACATAGATATGGATAAGTTACAATGTGGAAAAACTTTGTAGTAATAACATTATCATTTGACATATTTGTATTTTACTTTGTGATAGTAACACCTACATGTCAGTATTGTGGCTTCGTTTATATTGACCAGTCCTAGCTAAAAAGAAGACAAAATTATTAAAGAAGAGAGCTAATTTTTCACTTTATTTAAGAGAGAAGTGGTACAACATTAACAGGAAGACAGTTTTCATTTGTTGAAAACAATAGAGGTCTATGGGATAAAGGGTGGGAAACTGATATTTTTAAAATTTATTTGAGATAGCTAGAGGCTATCAAACATTGTTTTTTTTTTTCTTTAGATTGGTTATGTGTTAAATACCTGTTTTGGGTAAAGATATCCTGACATTAATTGTATAAGTAATATAAAGACATATGTTGACAGTATAGTGTTGAACAACACAAGTTTGTAGCCGTCTCCACATTCCCTAAATATCATTTCATGAGAAAAAGAACAGAATCCAAGAATTTCAGCTAAGGTTTTGAACTTACCTTTTGCTGATAAGTAATTGACTCATCTACAAGTATTTCAAAAACAAAAAAAAAGAGGGAAATCAAATAGTAATAGCTTTTAATAATCAAGAAATTATATATGTAACTCATATTAAACTTGATTATTCAGAGATAAAGAGCATAGAAAAGGAGGACCCAGAGTTCACAGTTTCATGTTTTTGATCTTCTATTATGCTTGGCATGTGTTCTTTGTGTCCGTCAAGAATCTCATCCCCTGCGGTACTGTGCTGTTATGCTTGAAGAGGTCTAAGTAAGCCCTTTAAGAATATGTAGTACTGTTTTCAGTGTGCCAAATTTATTTTTGGAAAGGTCACAAATCAGAAAAATTGACAAAATGTAAAAGTAGATTTTCCATTATCTTTTGTATGAGATAAGAGTATAAACTAGAATTGTTTAGTATGTGTATAATATAAGCATAATATCACTATTCTCTTATTTTTGTGTAGCTATTACTTGAGCATTGTCAATACCATTTCACCTATCCACGGCCTGTCTCCTTTTCTGTAGCCTGTGTCTCTTATAGACCTTCATACTTCCATGAATTTTATAGTTACCACTTTCTTTTAAAAAGTATTGTGATTATACATGAGTCTTAAATAAGGTACTCTTTGTTTTTACTTGTATTAGATCTTTATATAAATGGTATCATGCTGTAGGTTATATTCTGTGACTTTTTCTTCAATAGTATCTTTATAAGATTTCTGTTATTGTTTCTGGTTGTAATCCATTTTTCAGTAGTATACAATATTCCATCAAACAATTTGGTTAATTTACTTTTAAATTTTGCTTACAGTGTTCAGGTTTGTTATTAAACTTATCTGCTTTAATAAACTGTGCTTCTAAAACCCATCTAGTGCATGTTTGTTGGTGTTCACATGCAAGAATTCCCACGATATATATATAAGAAGAGATAGTGATGAATTATAGGATATATTGTTGCTCAGTTTAACAAGATGATGTCATATTGTTTTCCATAGTATTCTTCCAATTTACCTATCATCCACGTTATGTAAGAGTTCCCATTGATTTACAATATTCTCCCTAATTGGAATTTCGTTTCCTCATTGGTGACCTTCAAGTTGGTATAAAATGGTGGTTATTATGGTCTTAATTTGTATTTCCTTTATAACAAATGAGGTTGAAATCTTTTCACTAGTTAGTTCATTATACATGCTTCTTTTTTTATAAAATTTCCATCCAGGTCTTTAATCTATTTTTCTATTAAGTGCTTTGTCATTTTCTTGGTGATTTATAGATATCCTTTATGTGTTTAGTATGTTACATTTTTTGTTAGTTATATAGTGTTACAAATATCTTTTCCCACATTTTATCCAATCTTTTCACTTCCTTTATGGTTGCAGTGTGATAAAAATGTTAATTTTTATTAAATTGGATTTACCAATCTTTTTGTTTGTGGTTAGCTTTTATTGTCTATTCTTATAAATGAATTTGTTACTAAATATGATAAAATTGTACCTTTATAATTTCTTCTAAATGGTAAATTATTACTTTTACATTTGTCTTTAGTCTGTTTTACTTTTTTCTTGAAAGTTGTCAGGTAGGAACACAAAATCCTATTTTTCCTATAGAAATAAATAATTTTTTCATCTTCATTAATTGAACATTTACTCCTTGATCCAGTAATCTGCAAAGTCACCTGTATTAAATACTAGGTTTCCATATATAACTCCATCTTTCTCTGCATCCTCTCATCCGCTTCCTTCATTACTTTGTGTGTATCAGTACTACACTTGTTAATATTCCTGTTTTTATATAAAGGTGAAGTAACTATTTTTTTTCTTTTATTGATTGTGTTTGGCTGGGTTTTTTTTAATTAAATATATTTCTCATCAGATAATAAGTATTCAGAAATTCAACAAATATAATTTTATACAAATATCAAATATAAGTGTATTCATAAATATCACAGGGGATATGGTCAACTCATTACTACCAATGTGAAGAAATAAACCATAATCTGTACTGGAAAAGCTCTCTTGTGACCCTCCAGTTTTATTTTCCCACACTCCAAAACAAAAGCAACCATTATCTTAACAACATAAATTAATCCACCTGATTTTGAAATCCAAGTATGTTGGATAACATATTTATTATTGTGTATGGATTTCTTCCTCAAAATTATGTTTGTGAGACTTATCCATGTTGTGTGTAGAAGCAGGCTGTTCCTAATTATGACTATATAGTATTTAAGTAGAAGAGCATATTTATACATTCTACTGTTCATAGACATTTTGGCTGTATTGCATTTGGGGCTATTGCATATAGCACTGCCATGAGCATTTTTAAACATGCCTTTTGGTGCATGTATGCATGCATTTCTGTTGGGTGCATCCTTATTGCTTTAGTGATATTTTGAGTTCATTAGTTTTTTTTTTTCAAGTATAGGACTGCTGACAACAATTTTTTTCACTTTTTGTCAGCCTAGGTATATCATCATTTTGCCATAATTTTGAGGGATATTTTCATTGTATATAGAATTCTAAGTTGTGAGTTGTTTTCTTTCAGATTTTCTAAGATTTTATCTCTATATTCTGATTTCCATTATTTCCATTGTTGTAAGTCTTATTGTTGATCCTTTAAAGTAATGTGTCTTTTTCTCTGAATACTTTTAAGAAATTCTTTTTGTCTTTGATTTTCAGCAGATTCGCCATGATGAGTCTAGGTGTGATTTTCTTTGTATATATTCTGTTTGGCATCCATAGTGGTTTTAAATCTGTTGCATGGTATTCCACCAGTATTGAAAAATTCTTTATTATTTTATCTTCAAATATTTTCCAGCCTCATTCTCTTTCTCCTCATCTTCTTGGATCTAGCTGCATTTATGTTAATATATTTTTCATGTACCATATGTCTCTTGCGTCTTTTATATTTTAATCTTTTATTTTTTTTCTTTCAAGCTTCAGATTATTTTCTATTGTCCTGTCTTCCAGGATATGTATCTTGTACCTTGCTGTATTTTACCTGACATTAAATCCTTTCGAGTTTTTAGTTTCAGTGATTGTGTTTTTAGTATGGAATTCCCATTTGCTTCTTTTTTTTGCAAATCTCTGCTTAGATTCTCAAAGATTTTAATATTTTCACAATTTATTGCTTTTTTTTTCCTTTGTAAATTGCTCCTGCATCTTGGTATGCTTAATTGACAAGTGTTAATTGAATAGTGGACATTGCCTATGAAAATTGAAGGGAACATCTAAGGCCCAGAATGGATTTCTGTTTGTCCTGGTAGAATTTACTTTTGGATTTGGCAGACAAATTATGGCAGTTCCCTCACTTCAATCTGAGTTTGATCTGATTCCAAGCTGGTTTTTAGGCTGAGTGTTAGCATTTATGCATATGTTGCTTGCTTTCAGGAGTCCTAAAGGAAAGCTTGAAATGTTTACTAGGCCTCCTGAATTATAGTTTTTTATTCATGCAGCATTAACAGAAGGTCAGAAGCCTGTCAGTTTCTCAAATTTGTAGCCTACTCAGCTTCTAACCTCTCACCTGCTGTTTAAAGATTAGCAAATAGGAAAAGAAAAGCTATCCAGAACATACAGAGATCAGCTCAATATGTATCCCCTCTCCCCAGGATGTTTACCTCTCAGGTCCTTGCCATCTTAGTTCTCTGATGCTACAAAGTACTCATTATTTCAGTTTCTCTAATTTTTCTAATGGTCCTCAGTGGGGAGATTCATCATAAATAAGCTATCCAACTTTATCAAGATGTGGAAGATTTGACTCCAATATAAATTTGAAAATCAACTTTTAAAGTCATAAAGTCCTGAAGAATATTATTTGGAATTGCATTAAAACTATAAATCAGTAAGTAATAACAGTGTTATAACTTTTAATCTTTATATTCATCAATATGATCTGACTCCTCAATTATTGGTCTCTTACCATTTACTAATAATATTTTATAGTTTGCCACATAGAAGTCTTAGAGATTTTTTTTTTATTATTTAATCCAAGGCACTCTATATTCTCGGACACTATTTAAATTATGACTTCTTTTAAATGACATTTTCTAGTTGTTTGATGCAGCTAACTTATCCTCACTGATCTTAGACCAGCCACCTTATGAAACATTTTTATCTTTTAAAAATTTGTAATGTAGATTATTTTGTCTATATGTGTATAAAAATATTATCTCTAAATAATTAGATTAATTTTAATATATTGGTGCTATAATTTTTACATGCTTTAATTACAGTGACACATCCATAATTATGAATTATGTATCATAATATGTTTATCATATTACATTTGTCCATTATCCCAACTTATAAAAAAATATTTTTCAGTCTCTTACTGAATCCATTAGTGTCTTCAACATTACATCAGCTACTTTTTGAATAATAAAAGTATTGTAAAGTACATCCTGTGGTCCTCCATTGGAGATGTTTGATATACAGCAGTTTTTAAATTCATGCATGATGCTATCACTTGAAAATTTATCCAAGGTGCCTTAAGTACCCATTTACATGTCTTAAAACAATTATCTTGAATAGCCTTGTATACATATTCATTATTTCATGTTGTTAACAACTTGAATTAGGATGGTGCATTTGTTGTAAAGTTGATGAGCCAAAACTGATACATTGTTATTAACTGAAGTCCATAGTTTACATTCGGGTTCACTCTTTGTGTTGTATTGGATTGTCCAAAAAGTTGAACACAAATATATAATAATCATCACAGTATCATATAGAATAATTTCACTGCCTTACAAAGCCCCTGTGCTCTATCCTTCCCTCCCTCTTCCTGAATCTTTGGCAACCACTGATCTTTTAATTGTAACCATAGTTTTGCCTTTTCTAGAAAGTAATATAGTGGGAATCATATGGCATGTAACCTTTTCAAATTTAGCTTCTTTCTCTTATCAGCCAGCATGCATTTAAGTTTCTACTGTGGCTTTCATCCTACCATGTCACTTTTTTATTGCTGAATAATATTTTATTGTAGGGATGTACCACAGTTTATCCATTCACTTACTGATGGACATCTTGGTTGCTTCCATGTTTTGGCAACTATAAATAAAGCTGCTAAAAACATTAGTAAGTACGTTTTTGAGTGTATGTTAGTTTTCAACTAATTTGGGTAAGTTAGAAGAAACGTGATTGCTGGATCATTTGGTAAGAGTATGTTTAGTTTTGTAAGAAAGTGTCAAACTGTCTTCCAAAGGGGCTGTACCATTTTGCATTCACACCAGCAATGACAGAATTCCTGTAGCTCCACATGCTCACCTGCATTTGGTATTTACAGTGTTCTGGATTTTAGCTATCTAACAGGTCTATAGTGGTACCTTGTTTTAATTTGCAGTTCCCTAATTTTATATTATGTTGAGATTTTTTTGTGTATGCATATTTGCAATCTGCATGTTTTCTTAGATGAGATATCTGTTCAGATCTTTGGTCCATTTTAAATTTTTAATAGTTTGTTTTTTTATTGTTGGGTTTTAAGTGTTCTTTTATGAGTTCTATATTTTTGGTAATAGTTTTTTTTCAGACATATGTTTTGCTAATACTTTCTTCCAGTCTGTGGCTTGTACTTTAATTCTCATAAAATGTTGTGATCTTTTAATGTCATATATGAACTTTATCATTGTTATCATTTTATACCAGTCATTATTTTTTTCTATGTTTACCTTTTTATTCACTATTTCTTGTTTCCCTTCAGACTGTCCTTCTGGAACTTTTTCCCCTTCTTTCATGAAATAAATTCTTTAGAATCTATTGTCATAGAATCTACTTGTGATAATCTGTCTTAATTTTGCTTATCTGAAAGTGATTTTTCTTTTACCAATATTCTCTTTTTCAAACACATTAATACACGTTTAAACACATTAATTTGAAAAAATTACTTTGAATTTCTCTCTGCCCAGGATTCTAAATGCAGCTGTTTCTGGAGGTTAATGGCGTTTCCTTTTTCTGTCTCTAAATCTCACGTGAGTTCTTCTCACTGATAAAAATCTAATCCAGAAGCATCTAGGGAAGGTAGCTCTTCACAGTGTAGTTCTTTTGTTTCTCCCGTGCTGTGCCAAGGCGATCTTGGAAGCAAATGATAAAGCAACATATAAACCAGTACACATTGTAACGTTAAGTCTCACTGCATAGGTGACATTTGAGCAAAGCCTTGAATGATTTAAAGAATTAAATCATTAAATTGTACGGAGAAAGAGCTTTCTGAACATAGTGCCAGGGCTGGAGATGGGAGCAGTCCTAGCGTGTTCTAAGCAAAGTTAAGTACGTAGTCTTTGTGGCAGGAGCAGAGTAAGCAAGGGGGAAAGGAGTAGCAAACTTGTTCAAAGAGATGATGGGGATCAGAGCATGCAGACCCTTCTGTGCTTTATTTTACCTTTTACTCTTAGTAAGATGGGAAGCTATTGAAAGGCTTTGAGTAGAGGAGAGACACTATTGAAATAATAATTTTCCCTTCATTTGTAAGCAAATAATACTTTATCTTCACATATGATTAAAGAATAAGTTGTCAAAAACAAGTTTAAATCTCAAAGCAGGTATTAAAGTTTTTGGTAAACAAAAAGTACAGTGTTTATTGTATTAAAATATATTCTTGGATTCTTTTTCTCCTCAGTAAATGATTTATAAGCTCATGTGTGGCATCAACCCTGTCTTACTGACTTGCTATATAAAAAGTGATAATACAGGTATCCCCCACTTTTTGAAAGTTAGCTTATGCCACTTCAATTTTATGAAAGACTTAAATTAGTACCTGTTTTTGCTAACTGGAAGAAATTGTAAGAGGATTTTAACTTTCAAGAAAAAAAGTCAGAAAGGGAAAATTGCCTTCAGTGTTTGTTCTACAGCGATCTGGTATAGAGGCAGTGCACACCCCAAGCCTGAGTGTGGCACCACCAAGCCCCTTCCCCAGGACCTACACTCAGCATCTCAGCACCAAGCCACCATAGCTTTGAACTCTGTGAGCATCTGTGCTTTACCTTGATTTATTTTGTGCATCCCTTAGCAAGATGTGTTCTAAGGTAATTGCTTCTTCCCTTTATGCCATTTCGGCTCACTGAAGGTCTCATAGGAATGCTCAACTTTCGGATAGAGGGAGAAAACTGTAATGGTAATAAAAATGATGATGTGATGATGATGATGATGGTGATGACAGTAGTAATAACCATGTATCACTACTACCACATACTGGTTACTGATTTCCTATGTTATGTATATATCAATATCTTTATCTAAATCTATCTCTGTCTCTACATTGAGTTCAACTGGCTCATAGTAAGGAATCAGTAACCAGTATGCCATAGTAAATAACAATCATATGTATGTGTATACACACACACATATATATATGTTTGTGTGTGTCATAAATCACAAACACACCCAATTTTAAGAATATAAGTCAATATGGCATATATACTATTTCTACTTTCATAAGTGAAGTGATAAAATAACATATCCGATAGGTGGTGGACTTACAACAGGACAACCTGCATTCTGCCTCCTGAGTTACACGTGATTACAATAAATTTTCCTCATTTACCTCCTTCAACAGGCTCCACATCTTACATTTCCCCCTGAGATTACAACTCCACATTATGTAGGCCAGACAAAAGATTCTTTCTGAAAACACTGGAAATCTCATCAGCATATTTACATACTCATACCAGAGGATATGCTTCTTTGCCTAAAAGTTTAAAAATAATAATATATACCACTTGGCTAATGAAGATACAGTCCAAAAGCTTTGCATTTCTGTAGAGTAAGTTTTCATTTTAATAGCATTCTGCTTATTAAATAAGCCCTTTTCTGTACCTTTCATCTAAACATAAATTATCATAAGTTCAAAATTATTAATTTAAAGAAAATAGTATTTAGTAACTCTTTTCATCATTTTGAGCCAGTGTTAAATCTGGTGGCTAAAAAATTCTTCTGCATAGAAAATTGTGGCTAGATAAAATTTTCTAATTCTTGTGCTTCCATAAGAAGAAATTGCTTGTGTGTAATTTTGACAAATATTATAACAATTTTACAATTTTATATAATTAGGTATTAAGCTAAAATTGAGAAGAGTGGCTAAGAAGATATATGTTTCTTTACATTTAAATATTGGATAGCACATATTTATTAACTTGTAATACCTGCCCCATTACTTAATCTCTACTTAATCACTCATGATTAACGTAAACTACTTGTTCAGTATAGGTCATACTTTCTGATTTGTTGGTAGAGACAGACTATAGTGAGAGAAAGACTATTTTGGCAACTGATTATGACTACGTGATAACCACTTGCTTGTGATGTTAAATCAATTAGAAACAGATTAAAAAGGAGCTGGATACCATTAGTGGGTTTAGAGGAAAACGCATTTACAATTTTTATTTTGTCTTCTGCTTTAGCCCCACTGTGTTTGGTTGTGAAAGACAGACACCCAAAGTGAAATAACTTAAGAACAAATAATCAACTTATTATTCTGGAAATAACTGTAGAAACAGGGGACTTCAAGAAGAGAAACTGGAATTCTAGCCTAGCACAACATTCTTTGGGTACAAAGAGATAAAGTACTAAGATTTCTTTTGCTTTTTTGGCTGCACCGCGTGGCTCGCAGTATCTTAGTTCCCCAACCAGGGCTAGAACCTGGGTCCACAGCAGTGAAAGCATCTAGTCCTAACCACTGGACTGCCAGGAAGTTCCCCTAAGATTGTTAATTGTTAGTTACATGCCACGGATTAGACTCACCAGGATCACTGGAGTAAAGTAGACAAGTAACTAATAATTTGAACAGGAACATAACATACAACCTAGCAGCTTAGCTGTCATGTGCATTTTCATACAATACAGATATTCGAGAAGGATGCCATTTGGTCTGAGGTGAATTTGAATTAAATTTTTAATCATGAGCATGATTATTACCACGAAAGCAAACATTTGAATTAAAAAAAACCTGATCAGCATGAGAATTTGCACAAGTGCCGTATATATTAGTAAAAGAAAGACAAGTCGCGCAACTTAAATGCTACAATAAGAATTTTCCTCTGAAGGAACTGAAAACACTGAGTCCAAAAGACATCACACCTCCATGTTCATGGCAACATTATTTACAATAGCCAAGACATGGAAGCAACCTAAGAGTCCATTGATAGATGAACGGATAACGAAGTGTATACATAATGAAATATTATTCAGCCATAAAAAACAAGGGAATCCTGCCATTTGCAACAATATGGATGAAGCTTGAGGGCATTACGCTAAATGAAATAAATCATAAAAGGACAGATATTGTATGGTCTCACTTATGTGTGGAATCTAAAGCAAAACAACACCCCCCCCCCCCCGCAAACTCATAGAAAAAGAGATCAGATTTGTGGTTATGAGGGGTGGGATATCTGGGGGGATTGGATGAAGGTGGTCAAAAGGAACAAACTTTCACTTATAAGATAAATGAATATTGGAGATATAATGTACAACACGACTGTAGTTAACACTGTTATATGGTATATTTGAAAGTTGCTGAAAAGGTAAATCCTAAAAGTTCTCATCACAAGGAAAAAAACTTTTTTTCTGTTTGTTTTTTTTTTGTATCTATATGAGGTTATGAATGTAACTAAATTTACTGTGTTAATCAATTCACAATATATGTTAAGTCAAGTCATTATGCTTTATACCTTAAACATGTATGGTGCGGTCTGTCAGTTATATCTCAATAAAACTGGAAAAGAATAAATTACAATAATAATTAAAAATTTTCATCAGATTATTGCATATTACAAGGTAGAGTTACTATGGCCCAGCTTCATTCTGAAGATATTTATAGATTGCTTAAAACCAAAGGATTTTGAATAAGGTTAAATAAAAAAGTAAAATTTTGTTTCACGTGCATGCACCATCACTAATATTGTTTACATCTTCTTTCTGAAAGGAGAAAAGTAGAAATTGAAGTGATTCTTGTTCTCTCTCAACCAACCAGTGATTTAATTGGATGGCCAAACCTGGGAGCAGCCAGGCCTTCCTCTGTAGGTCGTAAACTATCAATAGAAAAGGAAATTAGAAAATAAAATAAAATAAGTATACTAAACTAGTAACAAAAAAAATCTGCCTCAAATATTAAATATATTAAAATGCTGCTCAAAACACTTGGCAGGGTACGTTTTAGTTCTTATGTTTATTGATGATTGTGTGGATCTGTATATACAACAATCAGAAAAGTTTACATTGATTCACTATAACTCTTCTAGGTGATCATCAGTTAGAATGAATCATTTAAACATATTTAGAACTGAGCAGTGTTTTCAGGAATGTAGGTTACAAATAAATATATGCTGAATGAACAAATTTAAAATATAAATGTTTGACTATAAATGCTGATACTTTGAACAATTTTACAAACATTTTAAAGCACCACATTTAATAAGATTGATGTGGCTTTCATATATTATATTTCTTTAAATTTTTGCAGTTATGCAAATGTGATTTATTAATTCTTTGTTTATATTTAAAGGAATTGCAGTTCAGAGAATAAAGGAGATTTTACTCAATGATATTTAACATCTCCTCTTTGGAAATGGTATGGGTTAGAAACATAAACGAAAGTAGAATTAGGGAAGTAACTTGTATAGGAATGTATCTTCTTATAGCCAAAGCATAAGGTGAATTTTAAGAACATTTAGGTATTTTTGAAATATACGTTCAACTTGCTAAGTTCCTGAACATACCAAATTACCAAAAAATCAATTTATCTACTGCCTCTGATATAATCTTTGTCTCTGAAATTCACAGTAGAAAAATATCAACCAGTGATGCATCCTGAATATTGTGAGTCCTGGACATTTCCTTATGGCTTTCAAGTCAATCACTGACCTGGCCTAACCTTCTTAGTCATTGAGCTCAAGAGATTATGACTCAAGGCAGCCTTGCCCATGCAGACATCAAGAAAAAAAACACTGAAGAAAATTGTAATTTAGTTACTTGATCTTCATGAAACTGAGGTCTAATCCTTTCCTTTGCCAGAGTCAATGGGCAGTTGTCTAAATTTCAACTTATTTTTAGAGTGATATATAGCAGAGATGTGAAATACCATGAAAATATTTCAAAAAAGAACAGTACAATTAAAACTTCAGATCCAAAAGTAAGATGCTTTTGTCAACTAGATAAAGGCAAAGAGGACACCAGTAGACTACAATAGTATCAAGTATTGGAAACTATTTTTCTGTGATGATGCCAATAAAATCAAACCAAAAACATGCATATAATAGTCATTTTCAAAATCTTTTTTTTTAATAAATTTATTTATTTTATTTAATTTTGGCTGTGTTAGGTCTTTATTGCTGCACGCGGGCTTTCTCTAGTTTGTGGCAAGTGGGGGCTACTCTTCGTTGTGGTGCACGTGCTTCTTATTGCGGTGGCTTCTCTTGTTGTGGAGCATGGGCTCTAGGTGCACGGGCTTCAATAGTTGTGGCACAAGGGCTCAGTAGTTGTGGCTTGCAGGCTCTAGAGCGCAGGCTCAGTAGTTGTGGCTCACGGGCTCTAGAGCGGAGGCTCAGTAGTTGTGGCGCACAGGCTTAGTTGCTCTGTGGCATGTGGGATATTTCCGGACCAGAACTTGAACCCGTGTCCCCTGCATTGGCAGGCGGATTCTTAACCATTGTGCCACCAGGGAAGTCCCTCAAAATCTTAAGTACATAATGAAGTTAAAAATGACTTTGATTTCATACAGAACTTGAATAATACATTTAAACAGCACCAGAAATAATATAAGTATCTGATATAAAGATAATTGCCTTTGAGATTTGATGGTTTTTGATAATGAGAAAAATGTATTAGTTAATAACTTTGGGTCTTCATATACCAGGCTCTGTGAAGCATTATTTCATATAAACCTCAGGTAAACCCTACATGGCAGGTATTTTGCCATATGGTAGGTAATATTTTCATGCCCCATTTATAAATGAGTAAAATAAAGCTGAAAAACAATTTTAATATTGCTCAAATACTTAGACTATGTCATGGAGGTAGCCTGGAGCCAGATCTCACAGAAGGGCCTGAGTTCTTGACTATGACACTATAGTATAATGCCTCATATGTAAAGAGCTTATTATTATTTGTTTTAACTATATTAACTTAAAAAATTATTTTTAATAAATTAATATTATTTTAATTTGATTTCTCTTACAATCAGTGTAAGAGAAGATATCAGTTTCCAGGGGGAAAAAAGAACTAATTGATAGGAGAGGAAGAGTACAAAGGAATATAGCCTCCTGTGGCAACTAATTATCTAATATTAAAATATTTAACATTATACTAATAAAATGTATACACAAGAAAATGGGTTAATTTAGAATTTTAAGACAAGTTTCTTAAAGACAAGTTTTCCTTATGTTATGTTGTATTGTCATATTTTTGATTAGTCAGTGATTCATGTTTTTATAGAAGTCCCAAACCTCTTAAGATTTTAATAAGTAAGCAAGTAAATAAATAGGTATTAAAAATATGAGCAAAGTTTGAAGTACCTTATTCCTAACTAACCATAAAAATAGGGTATAACTGCATTTCCACATTAGGTTCTAGAAATTTATGAATAAGTTTACTGGTTTTTGTTTTAACATTCTAAGACATGTTATTTGGAACAACAATAAAAGGTAATGTGAGATAAGGTGAGTTAGAAAATATTCAGCAATGTAATTATAAATCAACAGAGATTTTAAAGAAATAAAAATCTAATAAAACAAATAGAAGACCAAAACTCCATTATAATAAAACTAATAATTATTCTGACTTTCACACAAAACAGAATATACATGACAAAGATCAAACTGCTAACAAAGGATCACAGTGAATATGAATGAAGATGAAAAGTGAAAAATACTAGAGAGAAGCTAATAGATGTGGAGGAAAAAGAAAACCTAATAAGTATTTTTAAAGATCAAAAAAAGTTTTTAAAGAACAGAAAATAATATTCAGAAGCTAAAAGTATTAAAGATTCCTCTAATGGAAAAAGAACTGAATGAAGAGATCAAGAATATATCTTGTTCCAGGAAAGATGTAGACAGAGTTTGCTACACAGAAATATATATGGAACCATGTTCTTGAATTTATTGAACTTTATCTTCAATTATTCAAGTAATAATTCAACTAATAATTCAAGTTACATTTAACTCAGAAAATACAGCATTTGTGACTCTGTCCTGGAGAGATGGAAACATTTCTTAAGGAAATTATGAAATTTAGGCAACTAAGTCAAGAAAAATATGAAATTTAGGCAACTAAGTCAAGAAAAATATTATCATTGTAATGGCAAGGTTGATTGAAACATTTAAATAACAAAATGTAGATTAAGCAACTGGACATTATGCCTCGAAACTGATAGTAATTATTATAAATATTGACAATGTAAGAATGTTAATAAAAGGACATCCCTGGCAGTCCAGTGGTTAAGACTCCACGCTCCCAATGCAGGGGGCATGGGTTCAATCCCTGGTCAGGGAATTAAGATCCTGCATGCTGCAGGGCATAGCCAAAACAAAACAAAAAAAGAATATCAATAAAGAAAAAAAAATCTTCATAAGATAAGCTGCTGAATCAGATGTTTTAATAATGTCTAAAGCTGAAAAAAAATGCCTATAATATATAAGCATAATTTTGTTTTTATTCAGAAAAAAAATTGATTATTAGGACACAAACATTTTGGACCATGGACACAATTTTTATCTATCAGGTAAAAATCATCTAGAAGGTAAAATGTCATTGAAATATTAAATTAAAATTTAGATGGATTTCCAAGAACTCTGAAAATTTTACAGATATAGTTAAAAAAGAAACATTGATTCCAGCATCTTAAAGTTTAAAATAATTTCTTTTCATAGCCTGAAAGAAATTCTTTATAAAATAGTTTTGTTGAAGAAAGAGTTAATTGAAGTTGAATGTTTTCAACTTCACAATTGTATGTTTTCAAATAAAAATAAGTGCATCACTCCGTATTTAAAAACTGAATGTACAGTAGAGTATGTTATAAAAGAGTACCTATCTATCCATCTTTCTATTTCTATTTGTATCTCAATAGGTGAATTGAGCAATATCTACCCAAAGTTAAAGATGCTAGTTTTAATCAGGGAGAGTTACAGTCATTTTATTTTTTTCTATACCACTTAAATTATTATAATATGTATTGCATCTATCAGAATAATTTACCATTTTCCATATAAAATAAATAAAGTGGCATTGCTGGAAATTTTTAAAATAAGCTCATTACTATAAGCTTATTCACTATTAGTAATATCTAATAGTGAAAAGTGAGCTTTATGTGTTCCCAAAATATTGAGCCAATTATCCAAATATTTAATATCAGAATGCCCCCCAAAACAATGAAGTATACACGCTGAATGATTGCTTACAGACAGAATAATTTATATTGATTATCTTCAAGAATGATAAACTTGGGGTATGTATGTAAAGCAGGTGCTATAGACCATAACAAGTCTCATTATAGACAATGTAGTCAACTCATCCCTCTGTATGATGCTTGCTTGTGAAGCAAATCTATTGCACTATTTAAAGCTATGGACAGTCATTAACTGTGCTCTGATATAACTCTTTTTGCCAAAATGCCAAGTAGCTGTTTTATTTAAGCATAAATTGAATTTTACCATTCTACACTCCACACTCTAAAGAGAAAGATTTTATCTTTCACTCCAAGATTTTATCATCCCTCATTATAAACATCAGTCCACCATTTGTATCTGTTGTGTGATCATTTATTCTATTAATGATCCTACACATTTCCATCAGAGGCAATTGGATGGATAACTACTCTTTAAACAAGGTCATTCTCCCATTACTGAGTGCCTTAGCCTAATTAATGATAATGGGAGGGAGGGCTGCTGGCCTGCATCAGCATGAAATAGGCTTAGTGGGAAACATTCAAAGATCAACAAGAAAATTATCGCTTTCTGAAAGTTATTGTTAAAGAATTCATTCTCTCTAGGAAGCAAAAGTCAAAGCAATTAAATGGCCTATTTTTATTGGATATCAAAATATACATATTCACAAGATGGTACTACATTCAAAAGTTCAAAGTAAATAGTCTGGATCTTTTATTTTTATTACTACCTCTGTGATAAAAGAAAAAGAGGAAATGGTTCCTTCCCCTCCTTCCTCCAACCCTATTTATGTTTTTGCTTTTTAATTCAATGTCATATATATTTTGGGCTCTAAGATACTATTAAACTACGGTGAGTTTTGTTTCTGGCCTGAGGCTCTTCTATGTAAGTGATGTTTTTATTTTTAAGTTTAGATGTGAATTGAGTGGACGCAGATGGGGGTTAATTTATTGCAAGTCCTCATTGTGTGAAACTGAAAGCTTCTTTTTTTTTTGCGGTACACGGGCCTCTCACTGTTGTGGCCTCTCCTGTTGCGGAGCACAGGCTCCGGACGTGCAGGCTCAGCGGCCATGTCTCATGGGCCCAGCCGCTTCGCGGCATGTGGGATCTTCCCGGACCAGGGCACGAACCCGTATCCCCCGCATCGGCACCACTGCGACACCAGGGAAGCCCTGATGATTCTTTTTTAACATTTGTCAGTTGCTTCATTTTTATGATAGTTCAATCTAGCTGAATGTTAATTTTACCTTAGAAGTTTAAAATGTTAGTTCTCAAACAAATGCATTAGAGTCACCTGGGGTGCTTGTTATTAATCTGTTCTTCTAGGTCTCAAGCTCAGTGATTTTGATTTAGTAGGGCTTGGGATCAAAAATCTTAAAATATCTCAGGAGAAGACCACATTTTGAGAAACACTGGTTTAAACTTGTAGTTGTTAATCTTTCATTATGTATTTTCTGGAATAAAAAATGGCTAATAGTTTTATTTCTTTAAGATCCAATTTCTAGCACCCCCTTCATTTTCTGTCTCCTCTCAAACTTCATTTTTGATAATACATTTTCCAACAGAATACAAGTATTTCTAAACTTAGCTAATTTATCCTAGGAAGAGATCATAGCATTTATAAAGATCAACAAATCAATAAAGTCATGTAATATATTTTTGAAAGAAATGACTTAATGTTTACAGGTTTTGCCTCAATACATAAAGAAAAGTTCAGCCTCTAGCAATAATTTTTTCATAAGAAGCAAATTTAGGTTCCTAGTGACCTAAACGTTCATTTTCCTTTCCTATATTGTCATGCATACATAGATAGCTTCCTCTTGTTCTTTCTAATAAAAACAAGTAATTTTTGATTAGAAAGTATTTAGATGATTTCAGAGCGCTAGGCCTGCCATTTACTAGCTGTGTGATATTATCTATATTAATTTACTTTTCTATCAATTCTTCTTTCAAAAAAATGAAGTTGATAATAACCCATCATAGGATTCCTGTACCTATAGCTGAGATATTGTATGTAAAGTATTTAACACAGGGCTTCCCTGATGGCGCAGTGGTTGAGAGTCCGCCTGCTGATGCGGGGGACACGGGTTCGTGCCCCAGTCCGGGAAGATCCCACATGCCGCAGAGCGGCTGGGCCCGTGAGCCATGGCCGCTGAGCCTGCGCATTCAGAGCCTGTGCTCCGCAACGGGAGAGGCCACAACAGTGAGACGCCCGCGTCCCGCAAAAAAAAAAAAGTATTTAACACAGTTACTACTATCACATACAAAACACACTCAATAACCATCATCTAGAATTAATATTATTATTGTCATCTTCCTAATTAACATTAATAAAATATAATTTTATGATTAAATGAATTTTTTTAATAAAATATAGATTATTTAAGGAAACTAAGCATTCTCTTAATGTAATAAGGTGACATTAACCCCCCCCCCGTTTTTTTGTTTTTTTTTTGCGGTACGCGGGCCTCTCACTGATGTGGCCTCTCGCGTTGCGGAGCACAGGCTCCGGACGCGCAGGCTCAGCGGCCATGGCTCACGCGCCCAGCCGCTCCGCGGCATGTGGGATCTTCCCGGACCGGGGCACAAACCCGTGTCCCCTGCATCGGCAGGCGGACTCTCAACCACTGAGCCACCAGGGAAGCCCCTAACCCCTTTTTTACTGAATGATCCATCCACTGCAGGTAGAGTATTACCCTGCTTTTAGGTACAAGGTAAAACAAACAAGGCAATGGCATATCAATACATAAAAAAATGGCATTCTGCTATGACATTTGAATAGGTTCAAGATAGAAACTTTTGTAGTGTCAGCTACAAAAGTTATCTTTATAGTAAATTTAAAAATGACTGTGGAAACCATGAATTCTGTATTTGTATTACTTAAGATGGAACGTGACAGAGGCACACTAAGAATGTAAGAGTATACAGTGCTAAGGAGTGACAAAATATGGTAGAATGGTCTGTTCCTGCTGCAGTTTATACCTGTCATGGAATAGAGGCTGTGAGACCATGTAGCCAAAAAGCACAATTTGCTTTGGAGGGATATTTGTAGCAATTAAAAACAAAACAAAACAAAAGTGAATTAGAAATTATTGAAAACAAGAAGATTCAGATATTCATTTGGGAAATGATTAAAAACAAAGAGAATACCACCAAAAAAAAAAAAAACCCAAAAAACAAAAAACCATTAACTGGAAGTAAAATTTCGTGTTAGTCAACACAAAACATAATCAAGTTAAGAGGATGTTCATGTTGAAACTTGCTATTTCAATTTTCTTCCTTGACCTTATGGCTGATTCAAGGGCCCAAACAGACGTACACATACATGACATTTGTTGCTTTCCCTTTTCTTGAGTACCATTAGGAACACAGGAACTTTTATATATCCAGTGTGCTCCAATCAATTGCAGTTATTGTTTTTGAAACACTTTAGCCATTGGGAAACAGTGGACAAAGCATTATAGGCTTGTCTTACACATTCCCACCCCAGACCTGTAATTCAACCATTTCTCCAAGGTGAGATAAAACAACTTTAAGTGTTAAAAAAAAATAGTAATTTTACAAAGAGTAATTTAGAGACTACTTAAAAGAGGGAGAGGCATTATTACCAAATAGTTCATCACAGAGACCTGTTAAGCTTAATGAGGAATAGCTGTCCACTCTGCTGTCCTATTCCAGAGAAACATCAGCATTGTAACTGAGAGATGTGTCTGGAGAAGAGGTTCTAAGAGACTCGTTCCCAGGAGAAGCTCCATAGGAAACTATTGAAAATATAGAGATTCTATGCTTGTATAATCTGGGTTGGTGTCTGATAATCTAAAATGTAACAAACATCCCCAGGTCATTCTGATGGTGATGATCCATACTTGGGAAAAAATCCAAGAAAAATGTTGGTAATTTAGTAATATCCAGGCAGCTCATAGGACTAACAGACCCCATCTCCTGTCACTTCTCAAGCCTGTTGAGCTCACTGTTCTTCATGATCCCTATTTGTATACCTCATCATGATAGGCTACCACAGTCTTGTATCAGTATTCCTTATTTCTCCATCTATCCTAGGTAATCAAGGCTCCAGGGATCCTGTAGGTCCGATTACCTCCTTCAACTCCCAAATTGGAAATCCCATTTCTATTAGCCTAAGCACAATTTGCAATGGGGAATATGTATATGTATAGATGATTCACTTTGTTATAAAGTAGAAACTAACACACCATTGTAAAGCAATTATACTCCGATAAGGATGTTAAAAAAAACCCAATGGGATGTGAACTTCGTATTGGCCCAGTGGTTAATGAATTACTCTGCACAGTATTTATTAAGAAATGTTAGGTTTGAGGGTTAGGAAAAGAGGCTGGAAATGGGTGTGGGAGAAGTGTCAGTAAATAAGAAGAAAGAGAAGAATCACTAAGATGTATTGAATGCTTATTCTGCATGCCCTGCATTAAGATTTTGATATAGTTTAAACCTAAGAGCAAACCCTATATTGTTGTTCTTATATTTATATAAGTACATGTATATATCATATTATGTATTAAATAATATATTTATATCATATCAGATATCATATCATATCAATATATTACAAATAAATATTTAAAGCTTAGACTGATAAAGTAATTTTTTGGGTACCAAGCTAACATGTGGGGAAACAGGAATGTGATGTCAGGTTAAAGTCTGATACAAGAGTGATTTCATAAAAAGTATGAGAGTTTGAAGAAGATACATGAAATAAAAGGAATGTTATCAAATTCTAAGGGGATAGATTTTAGTCTCCACAACAGAGAAATTGGTTTAACTACACTATAGAGGATAAAATTGAAAAAGTATTGCAGCAAAAGAGATTTGGCTTTAGCATTAAAATAATATATTTTGGAATCTTGTACCTACAAACATGGTGATGGAAAACTAGGATAATAATATTCTTTGATATTTTACCTATACTATACTTATATATCTTAGAGTTAGATGCAACCCTACCAAAACCTTCAGGCTTCTTTCTGGTTGCATGACGCAATTTTACTTTCAAGTAAGAAAGAAGAAAAACAGCAGTGAAACCCAAAGCATATCTAAGTGCTGCTAAGATCCTTCCGTAAAGCCAGCAAAGGCAGGGTGGTTCTAAAGCTAGAGTAGTATTCCAAAGAACTCCAAAGCTTTGTAATCCAGCTCAGAGCATAGAAATACATACTTTCACAATTTAACCTGTCAGTTTTCTTGCCAACTCCAGAACATTGGAAGTCCTACCTTAATGAGTTTCTTGATAACTTTTACTTTTTCAAGGACAGCAATTTTGAAATCAATCAAACCCCAAACAGAATATGGATACATACAATATGTGATGTTTGCCAACTGAATCTTTTGTTTTTGACTTGATTGAATGAATCATTAAATAGTCCAATTTCAATGAACTTAAATTTTACTAAACTTACTTGGAATTTTTTGTGGCTGCCTGACAATCAAGGTTAAACATTAATAAAGCATTCCTTCTATCCTATACATACTCTATTATACTATTTAATTGTACAATGTGTTTTTAGAAACTGAGAACCAACCAAAGATAGCAATAGTGAACTGAATTTTAATTCTCTTTTGTCAAAATGATGATTCATTGTAGTTTAGGTAGGGTAATGATACTTTGTGTCTGATGACAATGTAATAATAATCATAATGTGAACAAGATTAAAAATAAGACAAGAGTTTGAATAATTTAAGTGACATTAAATACCAATAATTAGAATGGCAACGATAAGTATGAAACCCTTTACATACACAGGTTACCAACAATATATTACACCAAAGTAAAACTACCACTTATATCAACATAATAGCAAGTAAATGCTAATAGAATACTGCAAACTTTAGCTTCAGTTATAATTTCTCACTATCGACTGATAACAACAGGTTATCATTCATAGTCATTTCATAAAGCAGTTGGCAGCCCCAACTTTTTAGAAGGCGTATTTGCTCCATTCTCCCTTTTGATAAAATAATTCTCTGTGTCACAACTTCAAGTCTTTCTTGTCCTTTTTCCTGTGCACACTCGACTTTCTTTCCACAAATAACTCGTCTTTCCATTTTTCTTTCGCTCGAGCACCTCAACAGATCTACTATTTTATGAAGCTTCCCTCAATAGATGGAGAAAGATGTAATGATGATTCATAAATAGGAAATCCACCTGCTTTAATTCACTAAACTAAAGCTTTGTTAATAAAAAAGTAGACTTGTAAATATTTCTGCAGAATGGAGTTTCTTTTGAAGTTTTCACAGGCAAATTGAATTCCTGTGAAGCCTTATACACGCCTTTAAGGTTTTCATATTTCTGTGCCCATCTCCTGCCTGGATGTCTCTTTCCCCATTCATGGCTTCATTTTCATGGGCCCAAACCTACCTAAATTCTAAGGCCATTCCCTGAGGAAGGCTTCCACAAAGGAAATAGCTTTTTCCTTTGGCCAGTTCTGATCTCCTATCTTAAGGATGTTTCAGTATTTCATCATTCTTCTAGGCAATTCCATCAATCTACCACTTGCTTGTTTTTAATCTTTTCTGGTTTAGTGGGAAATAATTGATGAATAATAATGAAATAATTCCTAAAGTGATTAAATGGCAAAATGTTTCAGGAGTGAAAAACAAGTTCACTATGACCTCTTCCTGATCTTTAGATTTGTAAAAGAGTACAGTCAACTCAGTATTAGAGAAATAAAATGAGGATTATTCAGTTGAAAAATAAGTACATTTTTGTTGCTCTTTGGAATAGCACACACACACAAAATCACAAATTATCAACACTTACAAATAATTAGAAATGTTCAAGAAAAAGTAGTTCAAAAACTAAAATTATATCTAATGGATTTTATTATGTATGGAGGGTTTTTGAAGAATTGTTTTACTAATTCAGCACTTATGCCTATTGAACATATTTTTAGCTTATTGCTTAGTATCTCTGCTTCTTATTTAAGAAGTATTTGAGAAGGATTGGTAAAGAGTATATTCTGATACGTTTTGTGGGTCTGTTTTACGTATAAATTATAAGGATTGAGGGAGATGGGGAGGAAGGGATAATTGTCAGATTGGTTGGAGAATGGAAGAGCTACATCAGTTTTCTTTTTCTAACTTGAATTCTCGTCAGGTAATTTGTTGTTAGAACTTCTGTACTGTCGCTTACAGACAAAACATAAATCTATGGGATTGTGTCATAAAGTACTTTGACCATACAAACCAGAACGGAGTCTGATACTTTTTGTTGCTAACGCTAAGTTGCTCAACAATAGTGACGTTTCCTGCCTAAAACAAATTGACCTAACATGGGGCTTATGACTTGTAATGGTTCTACTAACCAGCCCAGCAGTAAACTTGAAAGATTTGATAAAATACAATAGCTCTGACTGCTGTGTACAAAATAGTTGTTTTCACTTGCATTGTCCAAGTTATTTAAAAGAAATAATAATAGTGATAATAATACATGAAGTTATTCCTGCTACAAACATCTCTTTATTGATAGTGGGCATTGATTTCACCAAAAGACTTTAGAGGTTTGATAAAAGCAATCACCTGGCTGAGGGATGCAAGCCTAGCTCTGGCTATGACTCCAAGGGAGTGCTTAAAAGATATTCAAAATTATTTATTAAAAAAATCAAGTCACATTAATGAATACTTTCTCATTTCATAATGTATTTGTCCTCGGGGAAACTAGAAGGGCTCTCCACCCACAGTTTATCCATAACTGAAACATTCAGGTATCAAACAGTCTTTGCTCTGAACTACTGTTATTGCTATTGGAGACTTCTTCGACAGCAATGGCCACCAGAAGAACAACTTATTCAGTAGCTGTCACTCATCCCTGCTTTCGGGTAGACTTCTGAATTAAATCAGGCAGCAAACATTTATAGGAAAGCTTACAGTGGCATTGCTCTGAGTATATAAATATAACTAACAGAGATTTTATGCAGGGCAATAGGGGCTGACACACAAATTAATATAATTACCACAAAATAGGGATATTTGAAATCTTAATGGAACACACAGAAGGGGTTTATTTATTTTGCATGAAAATGAGAGAGAAGAAAAGACTGTAGTGCAAATTCAATGGGTCTCTTTTCTAATGCTTAACTAGCTGAAAGAAAATAGGACAACAGTAAATGAGAAACTAGATATAAAATGGGGGAGTAGAATCATTTTTGCTCTTTGGATATTGCCTGGTGAGAACAGGACATGGTAAGGTGCTGGTTATGTCTGATTATATGCTTGTTCCTTTCTTTATTTCTCATGGTTAGATTGAGCCCCCATCCTATTCATGTTTAAATCCCTATCTCCTAGCATGGAGTAGCACCTAGGAGGAACATATCATGAATTCACTGTGACGTCTCCTTTTGAATTTTCATCATCAAACACATGCTTTAAGGCTGAAAGCCCTCTTTTTGAAGTTAATCTCTGAGTATTGAGTTTAAAATACTGTAAACTTCTTTGTTTTAACAACAGGAAAGTATACTTCTGGACTTATCTGTCTTTGGGGGCTTAGTAGCTTCAGCATCGTTTCTTCTTGAAAAACTTGAAGTTAGCAAAGTTTCATCTACTAAACAAAAAAATGCAGAAGGTGAAACAAATAATTTTCTCATGGTTGTATCACTTGGTCTTTTCAGACTCATAGAGGACCAAGTTTAGTTAATATTGAAGTGGAAAGATCTTAAGGCAAAGACAAAACTATGAAACGTGTAACTATAGGTCCTCTGCATTCTAGCAGCAGATCAGTACAAGGTACATTAAGAGTAATAGCAGAAATTTTATTTGTTTGTGTCTGTGTAGGGGAGGCAAAACTTTACCTCTGCTCTTTTAAGGTCTCCATCTGGGCCTGAGAATTAAATTGACATAAAACAGATTAACAGGAGAAAAGCATACATGTATATCATAGTCCCCATAGGAAAATAAAGACCAAAATAAGTGGCTGGACCTAACTGTTTATATACTTGGCTGAACACAGAGAGGCAGTATGGAAAAGCAACTGAAATATATGGGGAGACTACAGGAAGATAAGAGTTACTTTTAGCAAGGTCTGTTTGAACAGATTTCTCTCAGCTTTGACTTCTCGTCTCTGGTGATAAGAATGTTTCTTTGCTCCTGGTAAAAAGAAAGCATCTTTCACATGGGAGTTTTTATCTTTTGCTTTCCTGAGGAAAAGGAAGGTCAGAGTATCCTTCTTGTACCTGCTGTTTTTCAAGTGTCTTTAGCTCAAAATAATCCTTATGCTAAAGGTGCGTATTTTGGGGTGGCATATTTTGCCACCCTTCATGTTCCTTCTGTATAATACTAGCTTGTATGTTCCTTGATGGCAGGATTCAGTGCTTCAGTCTCAATTCCTCACTAATTAAATTGTGAGGCCATCTCTTTCTACTCTTCCTTCAACCCCTCATGTTGCACAAATGAGCACACACATTAAAAGTGCACGTAAAAATCTTTAAGGCTGATGGGGACAAGAGCAGACCCCTTCACACCTTCTCCCCCATAGCTATCCCCAGGTGTAAGTACATAACCCACCTGCCCACACACCCCTGAGATCCTGCACACCAAACAATGTGAATAAATGCTCATGGGCACAGTCACGTACACAAATACTCTGGGATGCCATTTTAGGTTCAACTGTGAATCTACCCCTAGAAGTATACGAAATTAGATAGCTCAGAAAGAGAACGCTAGAAAATAAGCATTAAAATATTCCATTGCAATGTCCTGTTCTGGATACCTGTATCATAAACATAACACAGGTGAGCATATTTCCTTGAACATGATTGTCACCACTATATATTATTGAAAGAATCCTGTATATAATGACTCATATACAATGCCACATTTAGAAAGTCATATACTCACCTACTCCTTGCATTTTGGGGGTCAAAACTCTTTTAATAATGTTATTCAAGTTATGGATACTCTTTATAAAACAAGAAAGTGCACATATAGCTCACAGATTTCTTAGAAACTATTCATAGGCCATGGACCCCAAGATAAGGTCTCTTAATATAGTAAAAATTCCTTATTTCACAGAGAAGCAAACAAAGACCTTGTTGAGTTACTAGGATAAAATAACAAGTCTAGAGCATGAACCCCAAATCCATGAGGTTCAGTTTGTTGCCCTTTCTACCATACCATTCTCTCTCCCTTCCTTTTACAGATGAAAAGTGACTTAATAAAAGAATTCTTAGGATACCCTAATAGCAGAAGTCACTCAGGGCTACAGTGACCTAAAAGAAATATTATCACTTTTTTTTTTTGATAGGTCAGGATAATTTAGATGTCATACATCATTCTCCTTTAAGCAGAGCAATAAGACCCAACTGGCCAGAATTTCCTGAACAGCAGGCACTTAATTAATTGTATCTATCTCTGTCTCATATATTAAAAAAGACTTCTCTTTGCCAGTAGTGGGAGGTGGCAGGGCCCTTTTAAGGTTTCTGTGGGCTTTATTTACTTGATTTTACAGCCTCACCCCATATCATACTAAACATATTAAAGTCCATTCATATGGCTCATGAAAGAACATTTATGTGTAACTACATTAGAGTTAGTTTGTGATACAAATGTCTGATAGTTATAAACATGGTAAACATACAATTATATATTTACAAAGTTTAATTTTGTAATGCTTTTCCTGTCCTGGACCAATACCTTTTATCACATTCAAACGTTTTTCTGCATCTGTGAAAAGCAACTGGGCATAGGCATATGCTCAAATGACCGATGAATGAAGGAGTCATGACGAGAGATGGAAGGAATCACCAAAGACTTTACAGTTTAGAGTAGATTGTAGATTGACATCCAGAATCACTGATTGAGACTATATAGAAGTGAATATTTTCTTCTGCTCAAACGTGGGATCTAAACAAGGTACTGATTGCAAAGATCAGTCTATAAATACCAGGGAGCTAAAGCTCGAGATACATTAGAGTCCTGAGCTAAGGGAGTTTATTAGTATGGTTTCTTAAGAGAAACAGAACCAGTAGGAGAGATGGAGGCTGAGAAGTCCCATGATCTGCAAGCTGGAGACCGAGGAATGACAGTGATATAATTCAGTCTGGGTACAAAGGACAGACAACAAGGGGAGCTGATGGTATAAATCGTAGTCTGAGGGTGGGAGAAGATGAGATGAGATGTTCCAGCTCAAGTAGGCAGGCAGAAAGCAAAAAGGGGCAGTTTCTCCTTCCTCTCCCTCTTGTTCTATTTGGACCCTTAATGGATTGCATGATGTCCAACCACATTGAGGAGGGCAATTTACTGAGTCCAGTAATTCAAATGCTAGTCTCATCCAGAAACACCACACACTCACACACACACACACAGAAATAATGTTTAATCTGGGCAACCTATGGTCAGTCAAGTTGACACATTAAAAATGAACCATCACTGGAAGCAAATATAAAATATAGGTAAATCAAATATATAACTAGTCTATTTGTTAAACACCCTAATTAGAGCATACTAAGGGCAGACTCTATACATATTCATCACTATATTCATTGTTCATGGCAGTAAATGAATGTGTTTGATATTGTATTGATGTGGATTTTAAGGCACTCTGCTCCAATCTCCTTCCATTATATGAAGACATGATGATAACCAGGGTAACCAAATGTCATGGGCTTGTTGTATTAAACATTTCTTCTACTTTATACCAAGACAACCAGTATCATTCACCACCAAATCTATGAGTCTTGGTTAAGTTACTTTAGTTTATTGAATTTGAATTTTTCATCAGTAATGGATTAATGTCTCTCTTGTCATGTTGCGAGGCTTAGAGATAGCATACAAAGCAGTTGGAAACAGAACAGGACCAAGAGGGCAAATGTGCAATAAAGGATGGCTACTGTTGCTCTGTTTTTCAGATGGGGAAGTTTGTCTGAGTGCAAGTTAACCTTCTTTCCTAGAATTGATTCTCCTCTTCTTCCTTAGCCTATAGCCATCCAGATAACTCCACATTCCCAGGTTCCCCTGCAGCTGGATGTGGCCTTGTGACTGGGTTCTTGTCAATGAAAAATAGCATGAGAGGTGTGGGCAACTTTCAACTGACTTAATCAAAATAAAATTACCTGCCCAGGTCAATCTCTAGTCTTTATGCAGGGTTGATAATGAATCAGGAGAGAACCTAACTCTGACCATGAAAAATGAGCACATTGTACTATAGGAGGATGGAGCAACATTAAGGCAGGAAAATTAAGATCCTGGGTGATATTATGGAGCAAGCCTTCTCCATCTGCATAAACAAGGAGGTAAAAAATTAATTAGTCTAAATCCACTCACTTCATGTTTTCATGAAATTATAATTATTTTCTCATCAACATTTGTAAAAATTGTTTTAAAATAATTTCTTGAAAGTTTATAAACATATTAGTGATGATCTTTCTGTACTTTATTCCTTTTATTACTTTTCTTTGGACAATAATAATACAACAGTGACAAACATAGTAGATGTAATTTCTGAATATTTATTATATGTGAGAAACTGTATGATTACATGTGTTAACTTGTTTAATCTTCATAATAATACTGTGTGGTAGATACTGTTAATCATCCTCATTTTACATATGAGGAAATTAAGTCACAGAGAGTTTGAATCAATTTCCTGTGGTCATTCAGCTTTAAAAAGAATGGAGTTAGGAACCAGAGTAACTAGGTTCAAAATCTTAGCTCTTCTGTTTTTAAACTCTTTTACTTAGAAGCTGAGTCATTGGGAATTTGCTCAACCTCTCTGTCAAAGAAGCCATTTCAATTTAAATGACTCTGGTATGAAATCATTTTATGCATTGTGTTTACATGATCTGAAGACAAGACAAAACACCTATATGCCATCAAGACATAAAAATATTAATCCTGATATGAAAGTAGAATTTCTCTGTGTTACTCCAGAAAGCAGAGTAGAATACATAGTTAACTGAGAGGAAAGGAGGTTAATGATGAGACACTCTAATGAATAGTGTTTCCAGAAATGACATGCCTTGTCACAAAGCTGTGAGTTGCTCTTCACTGTATTTATTTAAAAATAATATGAATATACTGATTTCATAAACATTAATTTTTAATTGTTGTCTTATCTAACATGCATGGAGCAGGTGTTATAAGTTTGTAAATGTACATCATTCCCAGTTCTATACTAGATGGAGGAAACTCCATCTTTGCTGGTTCAGTTGTATTTTTCTTCCCTGAACTTAAAGGATATATAGCTAAAATATTTAGAATACACTATAGTTTTTTTCCTGAAAGATGGATTTAGTTATGGTTTCATCTTTGCTTTTATTATTACTATCTGTGTTTTCTATTTAAAGACATATTTGTTTAATCATATACTATGTATATATGTGTGTGTGATACTAATGTATAATTCTGTAATTATATATATATTATTTAATTAGATCATTCAGAATTTCTTAATTAAAACACTAATAGGCCAGATTTCTGTCTATCCTTGAATTTTTATTTATTTGAAAAAATATGTTTGTTTGCAGTATTACCCAATTCATCACACTACACATTAATTCAGAGGCATTCTTCTAGCCTAGCTTTTCATGTGCCTTGAATATGGTAGATATCAAAAGAACTTAAATTTATGATAGATATCAGAAGAGCTGACACATGCAATAAAATAATTTTTCACAGTCTTGGCCTGAAACCCAAGGTTTATTTTTGTTCATTTCTTTTACTGATAAATATATAGCATGTTGCATGTAGCATATCTATGTCCCCAAATCAGATTGTTCTCAGCTCTACATAAATATGATATAATGGAAGAATAAGTGTTGAAAACATACACACTCGCTATTTTTATCATTTTGTAATATATGACAATTGTTTTGTTTTGTCTCTGAATAATATGTAGTCACAAAGCACACAAAATGACATTTAAGGACTTTATAATATTTTTAAACCCACAGAAAGTCAGTCACACAAGAAGATAGCTTTCATTATCTTATTGAAAATTTAATATCTGCTGAAATTTTATAAATTTATTTATAAATGAGCAGTTCTATCATAGTCAAAAGATAAACTGGAGACGATAACATAATTCACACATCTGTTTTCCAAAGAGTCCCCCTTCCTGTTTGAAAAACTTATTAACTTCCCATGAGAAATCTTGTTAAATTATAACCGTAGAGTATAAAGAAACAACCATAAATCAGTCAGGTCATCTGAACTTTGCCCTGATCTCCACATATGTTATTGACCACTCAAACCACAGAAGTCTATTTTCCAATTAAGATCTGAAGGCAAATGAGAAAAAGGGTAAGGATCAAAGGGTACTGAAGATGAATTCCACATTTCTCTAGATCTCTGGAAATGTAATTGTGCTCAAAGTTTAAAAGTTAGACAGATAGGAACACTTGCTACAATAGCAGCATCTACATCAGCAACAGTAGCACATTATATTACTACTGATTTTTTTTTCCTCCAAGAAGAGAACTGAGTTTGTTTGTTACTCTCCTCTCCACCCACCTTTCTCCAGCCATACAGAATTATTTTAGCAAAGTAAATGAGTTTAATTTCATTATTGAAAAAGATATGTCTATGTTTTCTTGTATTTTGAGTAGCCATATTCCTCTTACCTAAAGTATTTGTTCATACACACAAAAAAGTCATTTATTTTATTCTAATGTCTTTTGTCGGGTTGAATTGGATCAATTAAAAAATTAATGGCCAAAAAATTCAATCTTCTTTTAGGATTTTGAAATATAAATGCCTGTGAGTCATAACTGCATAGCTATTCATTGTATAGCTTTATGAACTTAGAATTTCTTCACTAATTTTGATATAATTATTTATGTCATGGCATTATTTTGCCATCATAAATAAATTATATATATGTAGTTTAAATATAAATTATGGTCTCTTAATAAAAAGAGAACTGATGACTTTTGGGTAATAATTTTTCCTTTAAAATTTTTAAAATGTACGTTTAAATTTTTAATAAATGGCTCTGGCTGTTTGTTCGTGTTTCCTGCCTCAGCATTTGTCAAAATCCTTTCATTGAAACTTAATAAATTTGTGATAAGTCTTATTGAGATTTTAGCTCTGTTCATCGCATTAAGTCAGAGGGAAGTAAAAAATGAATTTTTTGGTGAGAAATTTTATTTTCAGAGAGATAATCCATAAATTGATTCAAAATACTCGATTTTGTATATAAACTATTCATGTTAATGGTGATGTGCAAAATATCTGTCTACTTACAATCTGTTTCTATTTAATATTTTGTATTTTCGGATCAATGGAATAGGTTCCCCACATAAAGCATTGCTTTGGAAAAACATCCCTAAGATACAAATCAATCAAATGAGTCCTAAAGTTTAATGACATTCAAAGGTCAAGAGACACTTCTCAGTCTGGTCACCATAAGGCACTCTTTGGTTTCTCATTAGTCAGTAAGAAGTAGCTTGCAAAAGGGAGGAATTCCCCATTCCTATTTAGTGGTCCTGGTAATTGTCCCTGATGGCTATTCAACAAAACCAGAGCAGGGAATCTTTCTAAGAATCTCGATTCTGCAGAATATAATATATGCTATTAAAACTATTCTATTAAACTCTTGGGGGTATTTATAAGCATCTATACTTTAATTTCCTATCATTCTTTAAAATTGATTTAGTGGGGTTGGCTCTTTCCTTGACCCTACATATGAACTCAGAAAATTTCACTTGATTTTTTGGCTATATTTATGCAATCATATCTCAAACCAGTAATAACCAAATTAAGCTCCACATAGTAGTCAAATCTCTGTTCTTTTCATTCTTCCTTGACTCAGGCTTAATGTAGATGTGAAGCCTTCCTTGCTCACTGCAGTCTATGACTCATCAAGGTTTGGAGGTAGGGGGTGGGTGTTGCTAGGGCCTGAATATTTATGTCCCCCCCTGCCCCAAATTCATGTGTAGAAATCCTAATGCCCAGTGTGATAGTATTAGGAGGTGGAGACTTTGGAGGTGATTTGGTCATGAAGGTAGAGCCCTCAGGAATGGGATTAATGTTCTTAGTAAAGAGACCCCAAAATGCTCCCCAGCTTCTTTCATCATATGAGAGCACAACCAGAAGTCTCTGGCTATGAACCCAGTAGAGGGTCCTTATAAGAAGGTGACCATGCTGTCCCCTTGATCTCAGATTTCCCATTCTCCAGAACTGCAAGGAATAAATTTCTGATTTTTATAAGCTACCTAGTCTGTGGTATTTTGTTATAACATTTCAAACAGACTAATACAGGATGGGTAAGAGAGAAAAAATTTATTGATACCACCATTCTCAGTGAAAAGCTAGCTTTACCACACTGCTCTTTGGGTATTTAAAAATTATTTTCCCTTGTGAAGTCTTTCATGCTTCTTTGGAGACTCCCTCATGGTTTGGGATCTCTAAACTTACAAATGCGTAGGTTAAATTAATCTCTATTTCAACTCATCCCAAGGATTCCCTTTGATATCTGCTTAGTTTTATTTGCCAATCCAGAGTCCTTCTTGGAGAAAACCTAAGATGGTTCTAAAGTAGTCCTGTCTCTCATGAGGGCACATTTTTTAAACATGAGAAACACTGCTGCATCCTCTTCTCCAACAAGTTGCAGAGTGAAGCAGCCATCTTCCTTTTCTTTCACCAGTGGAGTAACTGGCCAATCAGTTGCTTGCCCTTTGATTTCTCATATGTTTAGATTTCAACTGAGTATGTTGCACAGCTCTTTGGGTAATCTCTGTGAACACCATCTTACAAAGCTTGAGGTTATCAAGAAAGATGGGGACTCCAAGTGGTGATAAGACTAAACTATCTCCAAAGATGGAAGACATTCTGTTCAAAAGCCTTTAAATCAGGAGGTTTAAAGCCTTATAATAAGTTAAAAAAATTTTTTTAACTGTCTTTTCCAATACTTACGTGATCTAGCATCTATATTTGAATGTGAGACCTCCTGTTTGTGATCCTTTAGTAAATGCTTCCTTTTGCTCAGAATGCTATGCACAGATGGTGGAGATGATGATGAAATTCTTTCACTTTCTCCTTGTTGTAGGCTGAATTGTCTTCACCTGTAGATATGTTGAAGTCTTAACCCTGGTACCTGTAACGTGATCTTATTTGGAAATAGCGTCATTGCAGATGTAATTGAGTTAAGATAACGTCATACTAGAATAGGTGGGACCTTAATCCAGTATGACTGTGTTCATTACAGGAGTAGAGACACAGAGGCAGAGGCACAGACAGTGGAGATCACCACAGATACACAGAGAACAGCCATGTGGTGATGGAGGCAGAGATTGGAGTTTTGCAGCTACAAGCCAAGGAATCGCGAGGATTGTCAGTAGCAACAAGCACTAGGAGAGAGAGCATGGCTGTGCTAGCCTTTTCATTTCAGACTTCTAACCTCAAGAACTGTGAGTATTGTAAGACCCCATTTTGTGGTAGTATGCCACAAGAGTAATAGGAAACTAAGTTTCCTCTTGACTTAATATTTAATGTATACATACACATACGATACCGTCACCACAGTCTCAGCTATATGCCTGTGTACATTAAGTGTGTGTAATTTTTTGTATATCAATTATACCTTTATAAAGGTATTGAAAAAAACACTTTTAATATATGTTATCATCGTGCTTTTAGAGTAGCCATGTGTTGGCCAATCATGAGGAATGAGACTTGATAGAAAAGTATATCCATCATGAGGAGTGAGACTTGACAGAAAAACATATCCATCACCTTGATCTCTAGCTCAAAACCTAGCTGTTTTAGTTCGTTGAGAATTTAGATAACCCTTTGGATAGGAAGTGAATTATTTTATTTTTCTCTTTGGTGTGAGATGTTTACATGGTATATATATACATGGCATCATTTCTGAGAAGTAAATGGGAAAATGGGCTCATGTAAATGTGTTTCTGTTAGGGAATGGAATGTGAAGTCGTGAGCTATTTTTGCCCACCCAAGACTTCTTCTCCTTTCTTTTGTGTAAAAAACATTCTAATTTTGCTTTAGAGAACTACTTTGTCATTTTTTTACTATTTATATGTTGTTTGTTGGGCTCATTCTATTTTGAATTTTGAGGATAGGCAAAGTTTGAGGATTAGGCCTGGCTAATCAGAAAACCATATCTCTGTGCCATAGAAATGGGTTAATATACATACACACACACACACACACACACACACACACACACACACACACACGGCAGATTGGATACCCTAAGACAGTATTGGTGATATTAACTGGAAGTGGTATTCTCTCAATGCTGGAGTTGCTGAGCTGTTGGGATGCATATGATGCATATAATGGTGACAAGCTTTGCATAACCACAAAAGGAGTCAATGTAGGAAAAGGTATCACTGAGATAAAGACAATGTCTTTATAACAGTGTTCAAACCTGATTCAATAATGCTTGAAACCTCATTTTTCTGAGTTATAGAGCCAAAACCCATGTGTTTTGTTTTGCCTTTCCTTCTGTAACTATGGGTGAACTATTTATCTTCTTATCTATGGTAGACCACCACATGTGTACCCATCATGTGAGGGAAAGTGTCTTGATCATTGCTTAATAGACACTCCTGAGTTAACTCTACAAATGTATTGGCTTTAAATTCCAATGTCCTGAGAATTATAGTTTATTATCAAGTAATTTCTTGAGATTAACCAAAAAAAACTTTATAAATTTTATATATATTAGAATTCAAGGTTTTTAATATTAAATTTTAGTAGAATTGCTTTCTAAGTGAAAGGAATGTAAGTCACAAATACAATGTTCTTGATGTTCTCATATATATTCCTTAATAATCTTGAAACCTCGAAACATCTGAAATATCGCCTCCATATTTTTAAAGTATAATTCACATAATCCTTCTAATAGTTTGAATTTGTTTTATACAGTGTACTAACTTCATTTTGTTCATCTACTGAGATATTGTCAGATTATCTCGAAACATGAATTTATTGTAACAAATCAAAGACATTCCATATTTATTTATTTTAATGAAGAATGACCAAAAGAATTTTATTTTATATTTACATATATTTTAACTGTTTTTAGTATACATGACAATATTCATTTAAACAAATAATTATTCAAAGAATAAGTTTGAAATAAACTATTAACCTCAAAAACAATGGACTGGTTTATAAATAAACCAGATGTCAGAAAAAGCATTCTTTATCTAGAGCCACAGTTGCAAACACATGCACACTCATTTATTTGAAGACAAATACATGGGATATTTCTTCTCTCTTTATCACTTGGAATTTCTTTTTTAATCTTAAGCAAATTAAGTTTTGTGTTTCACTTAAAAAAGGACATAAAGTTAATTATACATATTATAATCAAAGAACATATAACTTTATACACTAAAAATATAGATGTTTTTACATAGTGTATTTGGTCTTTGAAAATGTCACCTACTACAGAGTGAAAACATATCAATAGAAGCACAGTACTTATTTATCAGTATTTCAATTGCAGATGTATAAAATTTATTTAGAACTTTTAATTTTATCCTTTTAGTTTTTCTCACTCTCACTGAAAACATTAGACAGACCTACCTGCATATCTTCTAATTGTTTTTTAAGGCATATTTATGCCTGTTTAATTGTACACACCAAAGTCTAATTTATTTTGGGCCTTAGATATCTGTTAGCAAAAAGTCAATAAAAGTTGTACAGTCAAATTATAATGGTTATCATCTAGAATGAAAAAGTTAGCCATAATAAAAATTATACAATAGTTTTGTTTTTTAAGATATAGATTTTTCTAATGCTTCTAAGATATTTAGAGAATATTCTTGCAAAATGAAGTAAGCATAGCAGATCAATATTTAAGGTAAATAGTCTTAAATCACTTGGTGTAATTGGGTTTTAAGAACAGTAAAAATAATCAGATTTAGAATGCTTAGGTGCTTGGCTATTTAAAACTCTGACCCTAGTACAGCTAAGCTGTACTACTTTAAAACCAATAAATAGGAAGAATTTTAATTCATTGCTTTTTTGTGGCTTGGTACACTTTATTCAAATAATTGATTTCGGTAAATGAAAGAAAAATTGGCTCAATTAATTCATGAAATTAGGACTAGTTTGGGGCATTTGAACCATGAAGAGTTTAAGAAACTAACAGAGATGGTTTGTTTTTGAAAGTAAAAGTATAAATTCCTTGAAATTGCTGACAAGTTCTTCTTAAACACTGCAGTGATTATCTTTGTATAGCCATAGACATTAGTAGTCAAACTGAGAAAATATGTATTGAGTAAATTCAGTTAGCTCCAAAGTTTTACTGTGTTTGCTCTGAGTTATAATACCTAGTAATAACTAAATACATTGAGTACTTACAAGTATTTGCCTGACATTTTGCTAAGGGCTTTATGTATGTTCTTAACTTTCCTGACGTTACTTTGGAAATGGCACAACATTATTATCTCACTCTGCAATACATTCAGCTTTTGCTTAAGTTTAGAAGATAGGAAATGGCTGAGGTAGGATCTGCAATCAGAACGGTGTTCTTAATTCCTGTGTCTTTAATCACTATCCTGTAATACCATTCACCTTTAATATTAATGTTGTAAATAGTACAGAATTTTTTCCCTGCCCTCAAGAAATAAGTTATCTATTTGAAGAACTTACAATAAATATAGTTTCAAGAGGGTGCTTGGCAAAAATCTGCTATTTCATGATATAGAAGAGGAGCATACCTGGAAAATGAGGGCGACCCTCTACACACAAGGTGACGTGCCCCAGCAGGCACAAGCAAAGGCTTCTCTAGAATGAATCATGAGCAGTGCATTGGCACTTATTTTCCTGGTAAAAAAATCATGCCAAACTCACCTCTGGAAGAAGATCAGGTGAAACTAGATAAAAATTTTTATCTTAATTCTTCAACTTTATAGCATGTCCCTCTGCTTCTTTCCAACTCCCTTCTACTTTATTGTAATCAAAAATAGAGTTCTTTATGGTATGGAGTTAGTAGAGAAAACGCATGGCAAACCTGGGATAGAAAATGGAATGGAAGAAAAGCCAGAGACAGAAGAAGCTGTAACAATGGCCCGTTAGGTATCAAGAAGTATCTGTGGTGAAACTCTTAAGCCTGATGCATGATTCTAGTTGTCATACTACAGATTACTCTAAGAAAAAAATAGTCATCCTGAAGGATCTGAATGCTGCTTTTCAACTGAAAACTCCTTTAAAGTTGACATTGAGAACTTTTTTTAAGCATAATTTTTCATCAGCAAAGCACCATGCTTTAATTTTGTAGTCATCTTATGCACAGATAAAATAAATAATTCCATGCTCAATTACTCATTTTCATAGGCAAATGCCCAATTTTGCAAGAAATAGCCTCTAGCAGGTGAAAAGAATATTTTTACAAGAAAAGAATTTATTAGAAGTCTAAATTCTTTAGAAGTATATGTTAGAGATACATAGACAATGGCCATTTTGAATATAAGCTAGATCATTAATGCCAAGTTGTTGCCATCAAATAATTTTTATCCCTCAACAGAAAGTTCAGGAACTGACATTTTATACTATCATGTGGAAATGTCACAGAAATCCCAGCATATTTCAGAAGGTAAATTTGAAGACCTCAGTTTCAGCTGTCACATGCAGGATAGTGCTATCAATTGAATGTTCATCGTCCCCCAAATTCTTATGTTGAAATCCTAACCCCCAGTGTTATGGTATTGGGAGGTGGGAACTTTTGTATCTGATTAAGTCACAAATGGGACTAGTGTCCTTTTATAACAGACCCCAGAGAACCCCCCTTTCCTCCGCATGAGGACACTATGAGAAGATGGCCTCTGTGAACCAAGAAGCAGGATCTCACCAGACACCAAATTTGCTGGCTCCTTGATCTTGGACTTCCCAGTCTCTAGAACTGTGAGAAATTAATTTTTGTTGTTTATAAGCCACCCAATCTATGGTGGTCTGTTATAGCAGCCCTAATGGACTAAGACAGACAGTGACCTCAGTCTATGGCTTTCCACCGATAAGCCCTAAATCCCTTAGATGACTTGAATGTAATGAATAGTATACACAAATCTATATGGCCTGTAAGAGTTATCAAGTTTCATATTAAAATTTAAATTATAGAAATAATGCATAGTTTTGTAACAAAAAATGAACATATGTATGCAGGGCTGATATGTGATAATTCAATTTTCTCAGTCTTATTTAGTGTTTAGAGTAACATGCTAGACTGTTTTCAGGTCTTCTAGAGCAATGAAAAGATAAGCTCCCGCTCAAAAAAATTCAAAAGATCCCCACAAAGCACACAGGGTTATGCTTTTTATAGCATCAGGATGGTCTTTGTAAGCCTCAGTGTCCTCAGTATAAGCAATGAAAAACTTAAGTGTGTGGGCAAAGTTTTGTAGGACCAGGCTGTAAATCATGGTATATCCATCAGGACAGTAGCTACCAGACGGGACCCCATTTTGTTAGCCAGATGCTTCTTCCCAGGTATATATCTTAATTTATTCACCATGTATCACACTTTATCACATTCAGCATTGCAATATTAAGTTCATTTTTTTAAATCAATAAATGACAGCTTATGACCTCAAAATATCAGTCATTTTAATGTTTTCTTATGCATGATTTCTCTACCTTGAACACTTCTTTGTCAGACAATTTATTTTGCCATTTTAAAGCAAAATTCTAATATTATGTATCATGAAAATCAAGGTACTTCTCATAATTTTACAAAAACCACAGTGTCTTCAGTGCACTGAGACTCTTTTTTATTGGTTCTCAGAATATCAGTATTTATTTCTGGAACAACCTAAAGAAATATCCTTCACACCAAAAATATTCCCTTTTGATTTTCCTCATTGAATAATAAAAATGGAACAGATGCTATGTGCTATGTCAGGTACATTTGGGGTACCCCAATACATTTTATTTTCTTTTTATTCACAATTATTATAATTAAAAAGAAACTTCCATATATATATAGAGAGAGAGAGATTTACTATATACCAAAAATAGTGTAGAAAGAGATGAAAGAAAATATGAAACAAATATATTGAGCTCTAATATTCCAAAGTGATTTTAACCTACTTCCTCTTATTTGCCTTCATAAATACCCTATGTATTTGGCATTATCATCCACATTTTATGGTTTGAAGAATGATACCAAAATAATAGTAACTAATTCAGAAATTCACAACTGGTAAGCAACAGAGGTGAGATTCAGACTCTTGTCAAATTAGTCATCTTTCTACTCTAGAAAGTCAGATGACTGGGAATATCACACTAAATGAATGAGCAGAGAGCTCCAGGACCCAGCAGAGGGGAATAATAATTCCACCTAGAAGATCAGAGAATTGTCTTTGGAAGAGTCAGTATCTCATCTAAATTGTGAAGGATGAGTACAAGTTTGATAATCAGAATAATCCAAGAGGAAGGCTTTGTATGTTAAGGCAATGGCATGGGAATAAATATGGAGACACAACATGCCAATATGTGGAGGAAAGTCCTATGTGGCAGAATGTAATTTGCGCTGAAGTACAGGTAATGAGAGGTAGGTGAGGTAGGGCCATTTCATGGAACCATATGGTGGGGATAGGGTTTGAGGGCTGGGAAAGAGAGCTCAAAATTATTGTCTAAACAATCATGGAAGGATTTTAGGTAGAGTTGGTATAAATTGCCTCACAGAGATATCCTTTTGTTGTTTTTTTTTATGGTGGTGGGAGAGACCTGACATATTGCCCCATGGGTAACAAGCGTTTGATTTTTGAAAGGTTGACATGGGTAGATTGTTGCAGGTAATCTGTTAACTCTGAAGATTAACTGTGTTCACCCCCCACACACACACCCCAGCCCCTACCCTATTCAGCTTTAAGAGTCAGCAGCTGTAGCGATTGTGGTTGCTCTATAAATCCAAACTTTCTACCCAATGGGCTATTCAAGGGGATACGCTTGGGTAGCAGGTTATAAGTAAACACATTTGGCTGAACATCTAAATCCATATTCTTTAAGAAATTATATGAGTATTAAGGGTGGCTTTTGTATTTTCATCCGTCTCTCTTCTTTGTCTTAACTTCTGGTTGGTTCCAAACCCTGGAAAGGAAGAAGGGTGTTTGCTATTGCCCTTCAAATAAAATCTTGAATTCCTTATCTTAGGAAGTTGACCCTAGCAGGAGAATAGAACATAGTTTGAAATACAAATAAAATTAGCAATAGTGAGATCATATGGGAGGCTATGGCACCAAGTAGCTGGGAGGATAAAAATAAATTAAAAGTTATGAAACACATTAAGAAATTAAATCAACAAACTTTTATATAAGCAATCGCATTGGAAAGGGGAAGAACCAACTGCATTGGATTAAACAATATGGCTTTATAACGCAAAAACCTTAACCAGTTTGGACCTGTATCATTGATATAGGCCTTAATGAAAAAAAACGTAAAGCAAGTTGTTATTTTGTTATGTTTCACATTCCTTATATGCAAAGAGAATCAGAGAAGAAGGGAAGGGGTACCCACATGTACTAATGTTGCAATTTAAGTTTGAACATCTAGTAATATCATGCAGGCACTATCTATCACAGATAAGGATAAATATTTTTCTAAGTAATTGGAACAATTTGCCCAAGCCCTTTTTTAGTGGGTAATTCAAAACTTAGCCCTTATGTACTTTATGTGATTGTATAGGAAAATATAAAGGAGAAGGAAAATACACAGGAGAATAACATCAATCAACTAATGTAATTCTCCTTTGTATTTTAAATTAATTAATGTCTTACATTTTTTATACGTTATTCTCCTAAGATTATAAGTACCCACATTTACAAAGACATTTGGTGAGGTTCATTGCTTCTGTCATGTGGTAGTATGTTATGAAAATGTGGTTAAACTAAGATGTTCCAAAAAGAAATGGAATTAAATTTTATTTGGTATGTAACGCTGGAGACTTTCTATATGTTATTGCATCCGATCACAAAATGAGACATTATTAAAGGTAATGAAATAGGCTAGGAGTTATTAAATGAATGGCCAAAGTTCACAAACTGCTTTCAATGTGGACACAAATTACTGATGTTGAAAATACTAGTAAGATGAGTGATTGGATCAAATCAGACATCTAACTTTAATTCCTTTATTTCTTTCATCTGTTAATACTGCATAACACTGCATTCCCTCTAAAATGTCAGCAAATTGTGCCAGCAAGATGAGCCTAAAGATTTCTATCCAGTTGCCTCAACCAGAATTATGGAACTGCTATAATCAGCCTAGATTTTCAGGGCAATTTTTAATGATATTTCATAATCATGAAAAGCATACTAGAAATCATTTATTTTTCTTATATCAACAATAGCCCTTCTTCTTTGAAATCATAAAGTTTAGAGATGAAAAGGACATTACTGATTCTCTAAGCCCGCTGTAAATCAAATATTTGACTTCTCACACAATATTCCTGTCCTCACCACCAACGCTGAAACCACAACAACCTGAAGTAATCCATTCCATATTTCCCAGTTCTTACTGAAACTCCTGCTGCAAATTTCATTCATATCCAGCGATACCTATGTCTGCCAACCACATACATGCGTACAATCTATCAGCCAGAAAGCCCAGACTGGGAAATTCAGGACCAAGAATACAATCCAGGAAGAAACTTCTGAGTGTGTGGAGGTTGTCAAGTCCCATGTGGAGGGGCCAGAAGGACACTGACCCAGGGAGGCACATGTAGTGTGTGTATCTGAAAGGCAAATCCATTCAGAAGACTGGATTAAGAAGAAAAGAAAGGCAAAAAGAAGTTGATATCATCTCACACTGAGACAGAAGCCAATACAGTTAGGTACAAGCAGAGCTGACTATATAATTTGTGGGACACAGTGCAAAATGAAAATGCAGGGCCTTTTGTTCAAGAAGTTAGGAAAAGAGTGCTGCAAAGGTACTAAAATATAAAGCTTTTCCTTTCTTGCATGGTCTGTCCCTTGACTTATCATAGTGGTTTAATTTGGTATTTAATATCATTCTAAGTGCTTTTTAAATTATTGATATTAGCAAAATTTTTCTGTTATTCTTTATAGTGTACAATGTTAGTTCTAAATACAAATATAAGTGCATTCAACTCACTTTTGGAAACACCAAAATGACACAGTTTGTATCTTATAGCTCATTCTTAGAGGTTACCTCTAGCTGGTCCAAGTTATACCTGGGGAGGATAGAGGAAGGAAAAGCATTTTTTTGGCCAGGCATATAGACATCCTGAGGAGCACTGCCTTGGAGATGCGAGTACCAGGATATGCAGACCCTCACAGCTGCCCCTGACACCCAGTCTGTGATTAGAGGCCCCTGGAAGCCCTAGCTAGGACCTGATACTGCCAGCTTCCCCCTTCTAAGAGTCACCAGCCAGACTGATGCCCAACCCCTGCTGGGGCAGAAGCTGAGGAATTTAAAGCAGTCATCCCCCTTCCTAGAGCCCCAACCTACCTCAGAAGGGCTAACCCCTCCCACCCTTAACAGGTGGCCTCTGGCTGTGGACTGGATGCACCTGGAGTCGCCAACCATGGGTGGCAATGACTCTAACCAGTTTCCCCCTAAACACACCCAAAGAACAGGTGCCCGACTCTGGACTCTGACCACAGTCCCCTGAGTTGCACTCATACCCAGGCCCCCACTGAGGAATGAAGGGCCAAAGTAGAATGTGAAATCTCCCCTTTCCCTGCCCCCGCTCCCACAGCAGAAAAGAAGACCTCTTGTTCCAGGTGGGGTGCCAGAAAGCAAGGGAATGGGCAACTGAAAATCTACACAGGATGGCTGGGAGGCAGGACTGTATTTGCTCTGAGACTCCATGCCTCCCATACCCCCTCCAGCCATATTTAATTGTGCCCCTGGAATTCACTTCCAAAACACAAAGTCAGAGATAATAAGACTGTCAAGACAGTGACAACAGGGTGTTAAACCAGGCTCAGGACCCTTCTGAGCTGGGGCCCTGTGTGACTGCAGAATTCACATGCCCACAAAGCCAACGTTGGGTGTAGGTCAGGTAATGTTTGATGGACATACGTGTGTGAAAAAGTCATCAAGTCAAATTTCTGGCAAGTGTCCGGGTCCTGGTTGAGAGACCAGACACCAGGAAATATGCATCCATAGGAAGATCTACTTCCTCTTTCACTGACTCTAAATAGGTCATTAATATCACAGCCAAATCATCCACCATATTTGTACTTCCCTTATTTTGTCTAGAATAGGTTTGGTACCATAGTTCAGTTGCCAGAGCTGGCTCCACAAATGTGTATAAATATGACCACCTTCCATGGTTTAAATACTGTGAAGTTAGGAGGCCAGGCAGAACATTAAACATTATGTGGCAAGACCACATAATCTAAGAAGACTTTCAGAAATTCAAATGAATGTTCCCAAATTAGCTACATTTCTCCCATTTGTTTTGTATCATTGGACTAATAGAGCACATATTCCAAAGCATATTAAAACTATGGTGAGAGACACTATGGAAATATATAGGTAGATACAAGAGTTTATGTTTTGAAAACTATTAATAGCTCATTAAAGTGATAGTTTATCAAAAACAAAATAATTATATCAATGTTCAACTAGTTCAACAAATTATTTCTTGAGTGAAGTTGGCTGGATGAAGTACAATGGAGGAATAGGAGGGCAAAAAATGTATAATTACCATCCTCCAGAAGTTTGGTATATTTCCCTTCTGCCTTTACTTTGTGGAAATACAAAAAGTTTATACATTTTGTAAAAATCTCTTTCAAAAAGGAGCATTGGTAGAGAAACTTGATATAGTTGAATGCCATATTTTTATAATTTCTGATATTTTTTATTGCTACTGGTGTATACCTACTTCAAAAGTCTGCTCGATATTGATTTTCTAGAAGTGGATATAGGACCTTGGGAAAACTACACAGTGTAATGTGACTTAGCTGAATATATTTGTATGTACGTGACATTAATTTTTAGTCAATACTGAGTACCAATCTAAAGGGGAAAGACAAGTTAGAAAAATAATAAGAACTTGGAAATCATGGTTGGAGAGTTAGAGCATCTTCAGCATGTTTCCTTGGGGCTAGTCCTCGGGTACTTTGTGGGCGTTACTAACTCTCTCCTCGTTTCGCATCTCCACCCAGACCCTTTTCCACACTGACTCAATCCAGGGTCACTGACCGTCCCTTTCAATTTGGACCTGACATAACAGTCCCAGTTACTGGGGAAGCTAATCACAGCTCGGCCTATTTAGCTAGTGGCTATTTATCAGAACACTTTGCTAAGCAAATTGATTTTTTATAAAGTTTTCAGAGGGCATATTTAACTACTTTGTTGTTGTTTTTTTTTTGGTTGAATCTTTTTTTTTTTTTAACATCTTTATTCGGGTATAATTGCTTTACAATGGTGTGTTAGTTTCTGCTTTATAACAAAGTGACTCAGTTATACATATACATATGTTCCCATATCGCTTCTCTCTTGCGTCTCCCTCCCTCCCACCCTCCCTATCCCACCCCTCCAGGCGGTCACAAAGTTAACTACTTTGAAACAGACTATCTGCAAGCTTGTGAATACAAAACTGGTACACTGTGTAAGTTAATTAAAATTATTTTTCATTTCTTATTCACAGTAGCGCCTTCAATAGACCACATTTAATTTCTTTTCTATATTTTAAACCAACAATTTAGAGAACTTATGAAAATGTAGGTGACAATATTGTACTTTATTATGATTATGTGTATTATCTGTGTATAAATTAATAAAATAGAAAATGCCTCAAATTTAATTATTTGCCTTAACAAAGTGTTCAAATGTCAAATGAAGCTAATAAACACGGGGCTCTGGGCTTCCCTGGTGGCACAGTAAGAATCCGCCTGCCAATGCAGGGGACACGGGTTCAAACCCTGGTCTGGGAAGATGCCATGGAGTAACTAAGCCCGTGCACCACAACTACTGAGCCTGCACTCTAGAGCCTGCGAGCCACAACTACTGAGCCCACACGCCAAATCTACTGAAGCCCGCGCACTCTAGAGCCCGTGCTCTGCAACAAGAGAAGCCACCGCAGTGAGAATCCCACATACCGCAATGAAGAGTAGCCCCTGCTCGCGGCAACTAGAGAAAGCCCGCACACAGCAATGAAGACCCAACACAGTCAAAAACTAATAAATAAATAAATAAAAATAATAAATAAAATAAATAAATTTATAAAGCAAACAAACAAAACACAGGACTCTGAGATCACAGAGCCATATAGAAATCTGAATTGCATGTTCATACAAAAAGTTATTTTCTTTTAACATGAATAGCATATTCCCTCAGTGTCTTCAAAATATTTTAAAAACCAGTTGTTGTCAGAACTCTGCATTTGAAAAATAGGATAGGGAGGATGGGAGGGAGACACAAGAGGGAGGAGATATGGGGATATGTGTATATGTATAGCTGATTCACTTTGTTGTAAAGCAGAAACTAACACACCACTGTAAAGCAATTACACTCTAATAAAGATGTTTAAAAAAAAAAGGAGAGTGGATACACATTCAAGGGAAGAAAATAAACTGCAGTGCAGTAACTTATTTTTAACATCCAGAGACAGATGGCAGATGGCTTTGATCTCATCTGGACGTTAATAAAACTTTGAGGAAGTTAGCTCCCCCCACCTAAATTGCATGCCAAAGGTCACTGCCACCCTCAAACACCTCTTCCGTCCATGTTGATTTTTATCTAGGAATGATTTCAGTGACTTTCGCACAGGCAAGTTACACCTTTCACTGCGTTGAGTATTACTTTAGATGTCTCAAAGACTTAAGCTAAATTGTTTTTTTCTGTTTATCACTGTAATGGTTTTTCTGGTGTGATATCATTCACATTATCTTTTAATTTCTTAGCACCACAGGGTACAAACTGTCTGTGATTGTGTCTGTTATGAATTCCTCAGACAGAAAGGATTGTGACTTGGGATGAGTGCCACAAAGAAGCTTTAATTCTGCCATCACTCTATTTCACAGAAATTAGGGCAAGGGCTTAATATTTTTGGATGCCATCTGAATTGGAAAATGTAAATGGACACTTTCAGCATCATAGCAATGAAAGGAAATATAGAATATTGAAAAGAGCTTAGCTGATGACAATAGGTCTTATAGAAATATACAATGAAATAAAATATCATTCCAAAGGAACACTAAGCCCTTGTGGGAAGTGATTTGATATGGAAAAGAAACCACTCTGAATGTGATGCAGTCTCTTCCTCTGCAATTCTGTAATGGAAAACAGTGGGATCATCAATTTGTTTTTATTTTATTTTTAATCTAGAAAAGTGTTGATTTTCCCTTTAAAGCTTAAAAAAGTAGTCTCACATTATCCTCCTTTAGAAAATTCTTCAGCAGCTTTTCAGAATTACACTATTTTTTTCTAAATACATGTTCTAGTTTCAAAACCATTAATATCTTAATCTTACTACATTTAGATCTAAGCAATAGTTTTTATAAACCATTATAACTATATATATGTATATAACTATGTATATAACTATACTATATATAACTATATATAGAGTTATGTATATGTATATATATATATATATATAACAGTTTTCTACCCAAAATGGAGCATTCTGTACTAGCCTCCAATAATGGATTTTCCATTGCCAACTTGCTAGTAAATATTTGGGTTTTCACATGGTCATTCTAACATGTGTAATGTTCAAACAATTAAGAGACTGCCAATTAGATGTCATTTTACATTAGCTTTAAAGAAGCAGATAGGGCTTCCCTGGTGGTGCAGTGGTTGGGAGTCCGCCTGCCGATGTAGGGGACGCGGGTTCGTGCCCTGGTCCGGGAGGGTCCCGCGTGCCGTGGAGCGGCTAGGCCCGCGCGTCCGGAGCTCCGCAGCGGGAGGGGCCGAAGAAGGGAGAGGCCCGCGTACCGAAAAAAAAAAAAAAAAAAAGCAGATACTAGACAACACAAGTCATTCCTTAATAGTACTATAATCCATTCAGGAGATAGCAGATGTATTTCAATTAAAAATCACAAGCAGTAGATATTTTACATACTAACTGATAATCAGATTAAAGATAATTATAATGGCATCCAAGAAATACATATTTGAGGGTTGGAATAGTTGAAGAGGCATTCAAAGATGCAGTTATACAATTGACCCTTGAACAATACAGGTTAGAACTGCAAGGGTCCAACTATCTGTGGATTTTTTTCCATGGTAAATACTACACTACTACATGACCTGCAGTTGGTTGAATCTAAGAATTCAGAACCTCGGATATGGAGGAAATGTGGATAGGAAGGGTCAACTTTAAGTTATACGTGGATTTTCAACTTTGTGGAAGTTTGGTGCCCCTAACCCCCAAGTTGTTGAAGGGTCAACTTTAATTTGAAATTTTAAGGAAAACAAGCAGAATTTAATGGGCATTCCAAGTGGGATTTACTTTATAACCAACTATCAGTAATACAAATGCAAATGATAGTTAAAGAAAAAATAAACATACCCAGTTCAGTGAAATCAGTGATATTATAAAGCTCAAGTTCAGGAAAGCCAACGATTGCAGTAGTTGAGGGAGGGGAGCAAGACGCTAGTGATTTCAGAGAAGCAGGCAGAATTGGAGATTATGTGTCCTATCCAAATGAAACAATGCATACATAGTTTAAGCAGCCTTGTGGGAATATGGACCCATGTTGACAAATTTGTGATATTATAATAGAGCGGAAATACAGATGGTTATAGGAAATCCTTTAGAATTTAAATTCAGGAAGTTAATTTTTTAAAAAAAACAAAAAACCTGGTGCAAACAATGCAAAACACTTCACTGAGCAAAAAATCCTGCCTATGGACCATCAGTTTGTAATCTCACTTGTATATGATAAGTTAGTCATTTGGGCATATACCAAGTAACTGCCACTCAGTTAAGGGAACCGCCATAATAAGGGAAATACAAAGATATCATCTTTCCCCTATCAGATTTGCAGAAGTCAAAAAGTTTTATACCACATTGAACAGGTAAAAATGTGAAAAACAAACATTATAGAAGAGGGTAAATTTGGTAGTATCTATCAAAATCCAAAACATAGATAACTTTTCAACCAGTGATTTTTCTTCTTAAATCTTGCAGATTTAAAATGTGAAATGATCAATATGAATTTTTCCCATCACTTTGTAATAGCAAAATTCTAACTGGCCTAAATATTCATTAATAGAGCACTGGCTAAAGTAATTACAGTACATCTATAAAGCAAAATACCATGCTGTTAGGGAAAATAATGAGAAAGGTCTGCATGCATTATCATCTGGCGTATTCTCTAAGATCTATGATTAAATGAAAATGCAAGGAGAGGCAAAGTGTCTCTATTGTTTCCATTTGTTAGAAAAAGAAAAATGATACACGTTTGATTTTACATTCAAAATACGCTGGAAAAATACAAGAATTTTTTAATAACACTGACTTCCTCTAGCAAAGGAGCCTGAGACACTTGGGGTCGAGGAGAAAATGTTTCACATGTACTTTGTATTCTTTACATTTTTGAATCATATGAATGAGTTATTTTTAAAGTTAAGTATATTTTTTTACAAGTAAACTGTCATGATAAAGCTTTGTTAAGGGCCCTTCCCTGGTGGCGCAGTGGTTGAGAGTCTGCCTGCCGATGCAGGGGACACAGGTTCGTGCCCCAGTCCGGGAAGATCCCACATGCCGCAGAGCGGCTGGGCCTGTGAGCCATGGCCTCTGAGCCTGTGTGTCCAGAGCCCGTGCTCCGCAAAGGGAGAGGCCACAACAATGAGACGCCCGCATACCACACACACACAAAAAGAAAGCTTTGTTAATTATTAACCATTATGTAAATGTAGGAGTTTGTTTCATATTTTATTGCTATTAGACACTACCTAGCTGTGAAACTTCTTTTAATGATTAGGCAATAGAAATTTTAAATTACATTTAGTTTATTACAAACGCTTATTGCAAGAAATGTGGGAAGGCATAGGCTAATAAATTTAATATACAAAGAACTCTCTGCAAATTGCCAAAAACAATTCCAACAAATGAAGACAATTTATAAAGGAGGAAATGCAAATGGCTGTTAAACATATGAAAAGATATTCAATACCACTAGTAAACAAAATAGTGAAAATCATAGCAATGATATAATCCCTTTCACTCTTTAAAATGACAACAGTTATAAAGATTAAGAACGTTGAGCGATACAGTATGTAGTGAAACAGGTAGCCTTATGAATTACTGGTAGAAGATTAAATTACTACCACATATTAGACTGGACTAAGTTGGACAAAGGGAAGATTATTTTTCTTTCTTTTCCTTTTGCTTTTTGGAAAAGTAATATAGTCACATGATTGACATAATTCAAAATTCACAAGATACAAAGGATAGATAGTGAAAAGTTTGCCTCACACTATTTTTCCCTTGTCACCCTCCCAGTTCCTCCTTCTGAAGGCAACTAATGCCATCATTGCTTTTTAAAATTTTTTAGAGACGTATGTATATGCACATGTATGTACGTATGCCTCTAAAAAAGGCATATGGAGGCATATGTGTGTATACGTGCATATGTATTTATTTTCATGTTATATAGTCATGTATATAACAAATTAACTCCTTTTCTTATACCTGTGGTAGCTTACTGCATATATTGTCTACTATATATATATTATATATATATATATATATATATATATATA
>NW_020837958.1:9981835-9997836 GCF_003676395.1 Aethalodelphis obliquidens | reverse complement strand
TTAACCTATCACCATCATTCTTTTTTTGGTGGTGCTGTGGGGATGGCTGCATATTACAATGTGTGAAAGTACCATAATTTTTCTGTCATTGTTTTTTGTGAATATTTGGGCTCTTTACAATCTGCTACTATTTTGAACAACATTGCACTGAATAAGCATACACGTATTTAATTTCAAAAAGAAAAAAAAAAGGAGAAAGGAAAATTTCACAACATTAGAAAAAAGACTGGGGACATAAACTCAGATAAATTTTAAAAAGCAAGAATTATAACTTTGCTCAATTTATATTAATGGATTTTAATACTTTAAAGATTGGTGTATTGACTGTGTAAAATGCTGACTGGCTCAACATAATTTGAAAAATCTAAACAGACAATTACCATAAGAATATTTAAGAATTGGGGCTTCCCTGGTGGCGCAGTGGTTGAGAGTCCGCCTGCCAATGTAGGGAACACGGGTTCGTGCCCCGGTCCGGGAAGATACCACATGCCGCGGAGCGGTGGGGCCTGTGAGCCATGGCCACTGAGCCTGCGCATCTGCAGCCTGTGCTCCGCAACGGGAGAGGCCACGGCAGCGAGAGGCCTGCGTACAGCAAAAAAAAAAAAAAAAAAGAATATTTAAGAATTGGTATTTGAAAAATTCCTCACTACCTTCACTCACTACTTCAACTTTCAAATCTATCCTCTGACAAAATCAAAGAAACACACCCAAAAGATTTCATTAGTGAATGATTACAAGTTTTTCAATGAATGGATAATTCTGAATCTACTTAATCTATTCCAAGAAAGAGCAGAGAAAGCATTGCTCCCAAACTATTGTTGTGAAGTCAGCAGAATTGTAACTGCAAAACCTATATTTAAGAGTATGAATAAAGATACTGAGAGCAAAGTCATAGATATTAATCTGTGTGTTTATCTAGATATTACCTAGATAATAATCATATTCAAAAAGATTATAGGAAATTATCTAGATATTTATCATAGATATTACCTAGGTATTTATCATATTAAAAAATATTATACGACATTATGTGTAAATACTATGCATACAAGTAAATATACTAAAACACACCCAGGAGGTGTCTAACGTTCATGATAGTAGGCACCTACATGCAGGGAACTAAAAGAAAAAAAAAGGGGCTATTTGCAATGTTTTATTTATTTATGTATTTATTTTTTTAACATCTTTATTGGAGTATAATTGCTTTACAATTGTTTGTTAGTTTCTGCTTTATAACAAAGTGGATCAGCTATACATACACATAAAATCCCCATATCTCCTCCCTCTTGCATCTCCCTCCCACCCTCCCTATCCCACCCCTCTAGGTGGTCACAAAGCACTGAGCTGATCTTCCTGTGCTATGTGGCTGCTTCCCACTAGCTATCTATTTTATAAACAACTAGCTCAACTTCTAGATACAAAATCAGCAAAAAAAAGATATATGCACATATGGTCATAATAAGCACATTGCAAGAATAATTATAGCAGCATCATATTTAAAAATAAAAAAAAAACAGGGGCTTCCCTGGTGGCGCAGTGGTTGGGAGTCTGCCTGCCGATGAGGGGGATGTGGATTTGTGACCCGGTCCGGGAGGGTCCCACATGCCGTGGAGCAGCTGGGCCCGTGGGCCGTGGCTGCTGGGCCTGTGCGTCCGGAGCCTGTGCTCCGCGGCGGGAGAGGCCACGGCAGTGGAGGGCCCACATACCGCAAAAAAAAAAAATTAAAAAAAAAATAATAAAAAAATTAAAAAACAGGAGTGATGTCAGAAACATGGCAGAGTGAAAAACTACCTCTGTTCCTCCCCTTCAATCTACAACTACTAAAATATCCACAACTCAACAAAAGTGCCTCTGCCCAACAAAACAGGACACTGGAGAATTTGACACATCTGTACATCTAAAGGTTAGTGGGCTGGAATACAGAGGAGGCAGAATTGAGGAAACAGCTGAGATGGGGCCTGCAATCCCAGCCCTCTGACCTCAGTAGCAGAGCCCACAGCTTCAGAGAGCCCAGTAGCATCGAGCAGGGAAAGTAGCACACAGGGCTCTGGCCACATAGAGCTGCACTGTACCAGTACCTGCAAATATAGGTGACTGGGCAGCAATAGCAGTGGGGCCTGGGACCTGTCCCTCTGGCTACTGAGGTTCCCACAATCCTGGTTCCCACCCCATCCCTCCATCCGCAGAGGTAGAGCCCAGAAACCTTAGAGCAATGGCATGGCTTCCCTCCCCCACAAACTCCCCTCTCTCCATGAGAGGGAGGATACAGGATCTGCTAAAACACAGAGCCTGTATTTTAGCAGATCCTGGATGCAAGGAAAGAGCCCACCATCCTGGTGATAACAGTGGTTCTGACAGAAGGAAGACAGCAAGGACCCCCATGGCATAAGAAGCCACAATGAAGGCACAGAGCAACATCTCTTACAGAGAAGGTGGAGGTTGGAAAATGTCACTCAAATATAACCAGAGGCAGCTCAGGTAAAAGAAATCAAAAACTCTTGTGGTGGTACCAACTACTGGAAAACAGAAGAAAGGACTCAAACTCCTAACCTGTTATTTAATTTCCAATGTGCCAGCAGAGAAACAATTCATCAAGAAACATGAAAAATCTCAGTAACACTATACCACAAAAAGAAAATTACAGTTCTCCAGAAATCAAATGTAAAGTCATGGAATACAATCTAACTGATGAAGAATTCAAAATAGCTGTCATGAAGAAACTCAGTGAGATATAAGAAAACTCAGAAAGGCAGTTTCATGAGTTCAGGAATAAAATTCATGAACAAAAGGTATACTTTACCAAAGAGATTGAAGTTCTAAAAAATAATCAGACAAATTCTGGAGCTAAGAACACAATACACAGGATGAAGAGTGCATTAGAAAGCATTGGAAACAGACCATATGGAAGAGAGAATTAGTGAGCTTGAAGATAGAAATCGAGAAATGAGAGAAATAATATATGAAAAAAACAAGGAAATACTGTGAGAATAATCTGACTCTTTTAGGGAGGGCAACATTAGGATAATGGGTATCCCAAAAGGAGAAGAGAGGGAGAAGGGAGCAGAGAGATTATTTAAAGAAATAATAGCTGTGAACTAACCAAATGTGGGAAGGAACTTGATATACGTATTCATGAAGCTAAGATAACACCTAATTACCTCAATGCAAAAAGACATTCTCTGACACCATAATATTAAAATTGTCAAAAGTCAATGACAAAGAATTTTAAAGGCAGCCAGGGATAAAAGGATGGTAACCTACAAAGGAACCCCCACTAGGCTATCAGCAGATTTCTCAGTAGAAACCCTACCAGCCAAGAGGAAGTGGAATGACATTCTCAAGATACTGAAAGATAAAAACTGTCACCCAAGAATACTCTTTCCAGCAAAGTTATCATTCAGATATGAAGGAGAAATAAAGACTTTCGCAGATAAATGAAAACTGAGGGAGTTCATCAACACTAAGTTCACCTTACAAGAAATGTTGAAAAGAACTCTTCTACCAGAAGGAAAATGGCAAAAATACACAAAACTTTGAGCAAGACAATCAATAAACAGAACCATAAAATTGCAATTCTTCAGAATAGGTTTTTAAACACATTATTATAGTATAAAGGTTAAAGAGAGAAAAATAGAAAGCAGAAAAGTAGCTATAGCTGTATCAGTTTGGTAATAAACTCATAACATAAAAAGGGATAATTTAAGACAACAAAAACTTAGAAGGGGAAGAGGAAAAGGATGGAACTTGTATAGGTAAATGAAGATAAGATGCTATTAGCAGAAAAAAAACCCTATTTTATCTATGAGTTGCTTTATACAAACCTCAGAATAACAACAAAATATAAACATAGAGCAGAAGCACAAAATAAAGAGGAAACTGAGAAAAAGGTCATAGAAAACCACCAAACCAAAATGACAAACAGAAACACAAGGAAAAAGAAACAATGGAGATACAGAGCAACAAGAAAACGAAAGATAAAATGGCAGTACAAAGTCCTCATCTATCAGTAGTCACCTTAAATGTAAGTGGATTAAATTCACCAATCAAAAGACTCAGAATAGCTAGATAGATGAAACAAACAAAACCCAACAATATGCTGCTTCCAAGAAACACATCATAATAGTAGGGGACTTTAACACCCCACTTATATCAATGTATAGATCAGACAGAAAATAAACAAGGAAACAGTGACCTTAAATGAAACATTAGACCAGATAAACTTGATAGATTTGTAATGAACATTTGATCCAAAAGCAACAGAATACATTCTTCTCAAGTACACATGGAACTTTCTTGAACGTAGACTATAAGCTAGGATATGAAATGTCTCACGTTACATTACAGTGTTGTGTTAAATTCAAGAAGAGTGAAATCATATCAAGCATCTTTTCCAATCACAATGGAATGAAACTAGAAATCAACTACAAGAAGAAGACTGGAAAAATCACAAATATGTTGAGACTGAACAACATGCTACTGAACATGTTGGGCCAACAAAGAAGTCAAAGGAGAAATCAGAATTTACCTGAAGACAAATGAAAATGAAAATATGACATACCAAAATCTATGGTATACAGCAAAAGTGGTTCTAAGAGAGAAGTTTATAGTAATACAGGCCTACCTCCAGAAACAAGAAAAATCTCAAATATACAATCTAACCTTACACCTAAAAAAACTAGACAAAAAAGAACAAATGAAGCCCAGGGGTAGTAGAAGGAAGGAAATGATAAAAGTCAGAGCAGAAAGAAATACATAAAGAACTCATACAACTCAACAACAAAAAAACAAACAACCTTGTTAAAAAGGGGGCAGGAGGACTGAACAGACATTTTTCCAAGGAAGATGTACAGATGGCCAACAAGCAAATTAAATGATGTTTACCATCACTAATTATTAGGCATATGCAAATCAAAACCACACTGAGATATCACCTCACACCTGTCAGAATGGCTGTCATCAAAAAGGCAAGAAATAACAAGTGTTGGCAAGCATATGGACAACAGGGAACCCTCAGACACTGTTGGTGGGAATGTGAAGTGGTGCAACCACTTTTGGAAGACAGTATGGAGATTCTTCAAAAATTAAGAATAGCACTACCATGTGATCCAGCTATCCCACTTCTGGGTGTTTATCCAAAAATATAGAAATACTAATCCAAAAAGACACCTACACCCACACATTCATCACAGCATTATTCACAATAGCCAAGATATGGAGACAACCTAATTGTCCATCGACAGATGAAGGGATAAAGAAGATGTGGTACATATATACAATGGACATGAAGAAGATGTTATCTTGCCATTTGGGACAACATGGACAGACCTCGAGGATATTATGCTAAGTGAAATAAGTTAGACAATGAAAGACAAATACCATATGATTTTACTAATATGTGGAAAATAAAAAGCTAATAAACAAATAAAAACAAAATAAATGAACAAACCAAACCAAACGTGTAGATACAGAGAACAGAGAATTTGTTACCAAAGGGGAAGATGGGAAGGGCAAAATGGGTATAGAGGATCAACCGTGTTGTGATGGATGGAAAATAAATTTTTGGCAGTGAGCACATGGTAGGGTATACAGAAGGAGAAATACAACACTGTACACACGAAACTTATATAATGTTATAAAACAATGATACCTAAGGACATTAAACATAGAATGTAATATACAGTCAGATTTTCATTAATGTTCAGGATATATTTTAAAATAGTGTGCAATATATATGGTCTTTAAACGGTGCCACATAAATAACTAGTGGTATTGGGTTGTCCAAAAGGTTCATTCGTTTTTTTCCATAAGATGGTTGTCTTAACTTCTTAGTTGTCTTTAACTTCATTCGAAACAATTTTGTTAGATTGTATGTGACGGCTGTCATATCAGCGTGCATTTAAAAAAAGACATCAAAATTAGTAAATTTTTGTGTAGCCATTTTAATTTTGAAGATGGAAGAATAAAGCAACATTTTCAGCATATTATGCTTTATTATTTTAAGAAAGGTAAAACTGCAACCAAAACGCATTGTGCAGTGTATGGAGAAGGTGCTGTGACTGATCAAATGTGTCAAAAGTGGTTTGCGAAGTTTCGTGCTAGAGATTTCTTGCTGGAAGATGCTCCACAGTCAGGTAGACCAGTTTAAGTTGATAGCTATCAAATTGAGACATTAATTGAGAATGATCAATGTTATACCACATGGGAGATAGCCAACATACTCAAAATATCCAAATCAAGCATTGAAAATCATTTGCACCAGTTTGGTTATGTGAATGGCTTTCTTGTTTGGGTTCCACATAAGTTCAGAGAAGAAAACCTTGACTTTATTTCCGCATGCATTTCTCTACTTAAACGTAATGAAAACATTCCATTTTTAAAACAAATTGTGATGGGCAATAAAAAGTGGATACTGTACAATAATGTGTAATGGAAGAGATCATGGAGTGAGTGAAATGAACCACCACCAACCACACCAAAGTCTGGCCTTCATCCAAAGAAGGTGATGTTGTGCATATGGTGGGATCGGAAGGGAGTCCTCTATTATGAGCTCCTTCTGGAAAACCAAACGATTCATTTCAACAAGTAGTGCTCCCAGTTAGACCAACTGAAAGCAGCACTCGATGAAAAGTGTCCAGAATTAGTCAACAGAAAATGTATAATCTTCCATCAAGATAACACAAGACTGCATGTTTCTTTGATGACCAGGCAAAAACTGTTACAGCTTGGCTGGGAAGTTCTGATTCCTCTGCCGTATTCACCAGACATTGCACCTTCTGATTTCTACTTATTTTGGTTTTTGCAAAATTCTCTTAATGGAAAAAATTTCAATTTCCTGGGAGACTGTTAAAGGCACGTGGAACCGTTCCTCGCTCAAAAAGATAAAGAGTTTTGGGAAGACGGAATTATGAAGTTGCCTGAAAAATGGCAGAAGGTAGTGGAACAAAATGGTGAATATGTTGTTCAATAAAGTTCTTGGTGAAAGTGAAAAATGTGTCTTTTATTTTTACTTAAAAATCAAAGGCACTTTTTGGCCAACCCAATACTTTTATGGGCAAATCAGTAGCTGCCTAGGGCTAAAGAAATGGGGTGGGCATTGACCTAAGAAGTAATACAGAAGAGGAATATTTTTGGGGTGAGGTAAATATTCTGTTGGGTGTATACTTTGGCCAAATCACACTTTAGAGATGACAAACACTCCAGGTTTTTCTCATTATAAACAGTAAGAAAAACAAAGTGATGAAAATGGAAACTGTAGATTGAAAGAGACTTAATCTTATAATTATTTTTAACGATCAAGACTAATCTGTATCTTCACTTGAGTCAAGAAAATACAAAGAGATCAGGTCATGGTAACTATAAAAGTCAGGATAGTGAGTAATTTTGGAGGAAGGTTGGAACCTGTGTTTGGGAGAGGGTACACTGTGAAACACTTCTGAAGTGGGCTGGTGAAGTTCTAGTTATTGACCTGGGTGCTTATTACAAAGGAATTCAACTTGTAATAATTATCAGGCTATACATTTGCTTATCTGTTTTTTAAATTATACAATAAAAATATTTTTCAAAAGAGGTTAAGAGCAATAGAGCAAATCAAAAGTTAAAAAATATACAAAAACTGAAAGCAAAAAATAGAGGCAAAGATAAGTTTAAAAAAAAATCTGGTTCTTTGGAATGATTAATAATAAAGACAAGTTACAGATTAATCTAGTAAGATTAATAAGAAAAAATGCAAAAGAAAACAGAACTTGATAAAGGACATTATCCAAACATAAAAAGTTTAAAAAATTATGTAATATTAGAAACAAACGTATTAATATTTTCAACACAAAATTAAAATTACTGACAAAATTAAAATATCAAAAAGACACAAGAATAGAGAACTTGTATAGCTAAATACCACACAGATAATTTTACAGTAAGTTGCACCAAACTTTTTGGAGGTAATTTATTCCAATCTTATATAAGTTAGGCTGAAGGATTTTTAAAAAGTATCATCAACCCTTCTCATTATGTAAGACTGGTGAAATATTGCCTCCAAAGCAAGAACAAGCAGGCTGGTCATGTCTCTTCCACCCCAGTAAAAGTGAGCTCATTGTAAGGTTTTTTTTTTTTTCACGTTTTTTTGTTTTGTTTTGTTTTGTTTTTTGCGGTACTTTGGCCTCTCATTGTTGTGGCCTCTCCCGCCATGGAGCACAGGCTCTGGACGCGCAGGCCCAGCGGGCACGGCTCACTGGCCCAGCCGCTCCGCGGCATGTAGGATCCTTCCGGACCGGGGCACGAATGCGTGCCCCCCGCATTGGCAGGCGGACCCTCAACCACTGCGCCACCAGGGAAGCCCTGTTTTGTTTTGTTTTGTTTAACATATACAGATTGGTTGGGACCTGCTTGGAACAATGTTATTATTTTAAAAACATAATATCTAGAGAGAAACTACTACCAGCTATGACTTGGAGAGTTATATCCTAAACTCCTGAGAGAAAGTGACAGGAAGAAGAGAAAAAAGGTAACATGTATTCAGAGTCAAATATGTACGGGGAATTTTATATACATTATTGAATTCTCCCATTTCCATAATTTTTATCATCAATGATAATGTTACTAACCCATTTTACAGGGAGGAAACTGAGGCTTAGAGAAGTTAAATATCCTACTTATTACTACATGGGTCATAAGTTTAATAGATGGAGCTTGAGCCTAGATATAATCTATTGTATTCTTTTTAGCTCCTTATCCGGTTGATACTGTTATTAGGTTTGAAACCTGAAAGTGTCATTCATTCATGTGTTAAATGTATTAATCTAGCAAGAATTAATAAAGAACCCACTATTATAGCTGAGAATGGAATTTTCTACTTTAAAACAAACACTTCATTCAGTAAAAACAAGTACTTTTTTCAAAGACACAAGCATTGCCACTTTAAGGGCTTTTATGTGTGTCTAAAGGAGTAAAGCATCCCATTCCTAAGCAATCCATTAGTATTTGCGATTAATTAGCGTGAAGAATAATGAGGGGACTGAGACCAGAGTACCCTTGCCTTCACTGATTGCTTGAGTTTCTGGATTAATAAAATCCAATTATTTTCTTATGTAATTGGCACAAAGTTTATTTGTATCTCCTTTTTAATAAGTTTGCTAATGATATAAGAGCATAAACAAAACAACTTGTAAATGAATACCCAGTTCAATTAATTCCCCGGGCCTGACCAAATATCCCTGTCTACAAGTTAGTTCAGAATCCTTATTTATCTGTAAAACACACATCAAGTTAATGGCCTCTGTTTCCCTGACTTGTGTGTTAAAATGGGAGCAACAAAGCATTATAGCCTTTTAAATAGAAGTGAAAGATCATAGCACTCTGGAATTAGAGAAAGGTCAGTCAGAGGGAAATCCCTAGTGTTTCAGAAACTGAACTTTAACTAAGATAGTAGAATGGAGTAGTTTTCTTGAGGCTGATTTTTAAGATGTCTCTCAAGTGACTCTAATCGTGCCTTCTGGAATCCTATATGCCAAATCAGTCCCTGTTCCTGCTGTGCCTTGCCTGTCCTTGTTGTCAGATTTGCATACCCCCCAGTCCTGCCCCACTTAGATCCTGTTTTATGCAAACTCTAGACTCAAGTTCAACTCTTTTCAGACCACTTAGGGCTGTAGACTCTTCAAACATATGCCTGGAATCATTTGAGTTGGGGTGAGCCTTGGTCATCTCTATGCTCAGTAAGTTAGTTTTTCATCAGCCCATCATTATCTTTTCTCAGCTGCTCTTATTTGGCTTCTGTAGCTTTATCTCACTTAACCTCCATTTCCAATGTTTTAACAGAAATCCTTCCTTAACCCCAAGCCATTTGGTTGAGGCTTAAACAGAGTTATTAGTACCTTACAAGATGTCTGAGAACTGTAAGGAAGCATGCTAGAGATTATAGGCACTCTGAACCTACCAGAGTCTTAAAAATAGTGGGTGAATAATATACATTTGTTTATTTAAATTTAATGGATGAATAGGGTACAGTGGTAAAATTGTTTTTGACAACCATGACCTGCAGTCCCCCACATTAAGTTTAGCTGTCCACTTGATATCTCCACTTTAATAAACATCCACAACCAAGCTCCTGGTTATGACCAAAAACCTAACTATTTCCACAGTTTTCCAACTCTGGTAATGGTCACTTCTACATGGTAGTTGCTCAGATCAAAAATTTTGAAGGCAGATCTTCCACCCCCCTCCATCCTTCATCCAATCTGTCAGCCACCCCTGTCAATTTTCCCTTAAAATAAATCCAGATTTGGGCAATCTCTCACCACCATCACCACTATAGCCCTGGTCCAAGCCTCCAACCCACCTTCCTACCTCATATAAATTATTGCAGTGGCCTCTCTACTTCTTCCTCTGCCTGTCTACAATTTATTCTTAATGAAACAGGCAGAATGAGGCTGTTAAAACTTACATCTGATTATGCCACAAAACCTTTGATTTCCTTTGTTCTCACTCAGAGTAAAAGTCAAATTCCTTACATTGGTTTATAAAATGTACACACGTTTGTTTTTTTTTTCCCCTATTCACCCTAATCTCATCTTCTAGTCACTCCTCTTTTTGAATAACTTGACTGGTTTTGTTTTGGGGTCTTTGCATTTGCTGCTTTCTTGATTTAGAATATTAACTGAAATTCTAATTTATCTGTATAGATAGTGCCCTTACCTCCTTTAGGTTTTTAGTCAAATGTCCCCTCTTCAATGTGTCTTTCTCTTACCATCCTATTTAAAATATTATCCCCCGAAACTCCCCACTCCCTTTCTCTGCTTTATATTGTTTGCTACATAATTTGTCACAATCTAATAAGTGCATTATGTATTTTATATATATATATATATAATTTTTTTCTGTCTCCTTCTACTAAAATATTAGCTCTGAGAGTCCAGGGATTTTTGCATTCTATATCCAGCTATATCCCCTGCACTTACATAGTTTCTACCACATATTAGTTGTTCAGTAATTATCTGTGAAGTGAGTGACTGGATATGACCATGGTGGACAGGATTACGTTTCAGTTCTTCACATTCTTCGTGGATTAGACATCCATACCTTTCCCGCTGTAACTTTGTAGTGCTCTCCCACTTTAGGGGTGATGTAAGGGGGCTTCCCATTCCTTAACTAAGAGCTTTTCCATGTAATTTCCTTTTTAAAGCTGTTGAACAGTCATGCAGGCATCTCCTGCACCTGTCACCACATGAGAACATTCCCCAGGCTAGCCAGCTAAACCCGACCAAGATCAAAAGAGCTGCCCAGGGCCTCCCTGGTGGTGCAGTGGTTGAGAGTCCGCCTGCCGATGCAGGGGACACGGGATCATGCCCCAGTCCGGGAAGATCCCACATGCCACGGAGCGGCTGGTCCCGTGAGCCATGGCCACTGAGTCTGCGCGTCTGGAGCCTGTGCTCTGCAACGGGATAGGCCACAACAGTGAGAGGCCCGCGTACCGCAAAAAAAAAAAAAAAAGAGCTGCCCAGCTGAGCCCAGCATACATCAACTACCCCTAGGAGACCCCTAGATACGAAGCTAAATAAATGCATATTGTTTAAAACAATAAGCCACTGGGTTTAGAGGTATTTGTTACACAGTAATAGTAACAACTTAAACAATGGGCCATAGAACAAATTTTCTCAAACTCCAACAATGATACAGTGCCTTCCCAATGAATTAACATGCTATATGAAATGAAGCCATAAAAATTAAATAATATTTTATATTTTTACATGGTTACTGGGAAGTTCAAACTATGTTGTCTACTCACTAGCAATTTATTTTACACCAATTTCAGAATATAATCACTCTCTTCTCCCGTATGCTGTTAATTTTTACTTGGTTCTTATTTTAAATCTTTTTAAAATTGTATTTTTCCCATTTTACATTAATCCATTTCAAATTTTTTTACAAATAAGAGTTGTGTGAAATTAAAAATAATAGCAATTATTATAATAGCATACTCAGTAGAATTTATATGTTGATGCTGCAACATAAGGCTTATTAATCTTTAATCAGTCTTCTGGAGTCCACATTCTAGTTTATATAATATTAAGAGGGTACATTCTATCATCTATTTTCTGTGTCTTAATAGCTTAGTATCGAGCTGAGCAGTAAAAGGCATAGGACCTCTGAAATGACACTAAATATTTTACATACACTTAAATCATTAATTTTCCAACTGGCTTCTATATCATGGTTGTTAAATTAGTTCCTATAATGATTAATATAATAAAACATATTGTCACCTCCTGAACAATAAATTCTGACATGAATAATAAATTATAACAGAAAGGTCTAAATCACTTTAAGTCCTGTTCTTTTATCTAAAATGAGTTGCAAATTTTCTCAGAAACACTAGTTTAAAATAATAGGCAGGCCCGACTGCGGGCCCTGGGTGCAGAGACGGCTCCCTCCCCTGGCACAGCGGAACCAGTGCCCTCAGTAGGGATGGGGTGAACCTGCCAGGAACGAGCCGGGGCCCAACGGGGACGCACCTGGCCCTCAGTAGGAAAGGCCACAGTCTCCCCCAAGGCCCCTGAAAAGCTGTTCCCCGAGCGGGAGTGTTCCAGCCTCCGCGCCCTCGCTCCGGACATGCCGGGAGGCACAGCGAGGCTGCTCTTTCCCAGCACAGATGGAAACGCCCCCCTGGCCCTGCAGCTGGGATGTGGAGGTGGGGCGGGCCCAGCAGGTCCACCGACTAGGAAAGCCGGAGAGGACTCTCCTCTCAAAACCATGCTGCTGATTAAAATGAAAACGTCTAAGGTCAAAAATAAATAAATAAAAAATTAGAATTTAAAAAAATAAATGAATAAAATAATAGGCAGTCAAATATTTCTAAAATGTTATATTAGCCTTTAATTATTCACAACTAATTCACAGCAATAATTTTTCTTCAAACACAAATATCTCCTACAAACACACAACCATAAACTAACTTACTTGAAAATTAGTTTTTGAAATTTTCTTAAACCAAAAGATTGAGACAAAAATAGCGAATTGAGGGGCTTCCCTGGTGGCCCAGTAGTTGAGAATCTGCCTGCCAGTGCAGGGGACATGGGTTCAAGCCCTGGTCTGGGAAGATCCCACATGCCACAGAGCAACTGGGCCCGTGAGCCCCAACTACTGAGCCTGTGCATCTGGAGCCTGTGCTCCGCAACAAGAGAGGCCGCACTACAAGCAACTCTATGCCAATAAAATGGACAACCTGGAAGAAATGGACAAATTCTTAGAAATGCACAACCTGCCAAGACTGAATCAGGAAGAAATAGAAAATATGAACAGACCAATCACAAGCACTGAAATTGAAACTGTGATTAAAAATCTTCCAACAAACAAAAGCCCAGGACCAGATAGCTTCACAGGCGAATTCTATCAAACATTTAGAGAAGAGCTAACACCTGTCCTTCTCAAACTCTTCCAAAATATAGCAGAGGGAGGAACACTCCGAAACCCATTCTACAAGGCCACCATCACCTTGATACCAAAACCAGACAAGGATGTCACAAAGAAAGAAAACTACAGGTCAATATCACTGATGAACATAGATGCAAAAATCCTCAACAAAATACTAGCAAACAGAATCCAACAGCACATTAAAAGGATCATACACCATGATCAAGTGGGGTTTATTCCAGGAATTCAAGGATTCTTCAATATAAGCAAATCAATCAATGTGATACACCATATTAACAAATGGAAGGAGAAAAACCATATGATCATCTCAATAGATGCAGAGAAAGCTTTTGACAAAATTCAACTCCCATTTATGATTAAAAACCCTGCAGAAAGTAGGCATAGAGGGAACTTTCCTCAACCTAATAAAGGCCATATATGACAAACCCACAGCCAACATCGTCCTCAATGATGAAAAACTGAAAGCATTTCCACTAAGATCAGGAACAAGACAAGGTTGCCCACTGTCACCAATATTATTCAACATAGTTTTGGAAATTTTAGCCACAGCAATCATAGAAGAAAAGGAAATAAAAGGAATCCAAATCAGAAAAGAAGAAATAAAGCTGTCACTGTTTGCAAATGACATGATACTATACATAGAGAATCCTAAAGATGCTACCAGAAAACTACTAGAGATAATCAATGAATTTGGTAAAGTAGCAGGATACAAAATTAATGCACAGAAATCTCTGGCATTCCTATACACTAATGATGAAAAATCTGAAAGTGAAATCAAGAAAACACTCCCATTTACCACTGCAACAAAATGAATAAAATATCTAGGAATAAACCTACCTAAGGAGACAAAAGACCTGTATGCAGAAAATTATAAGACACTGATGAAAGAAATTCAAGATGATACAAATACATGGAGAGATGTACCATGTTCTTGGATTGGAAGAATCAACATTGTGAAAATGACTCTACTACCTAAAGCAATCTACAGATTCAATGCAATCCCTAACAAACTACCACTGGCATTTTTCACAGAACTAGAACAAAAAATTTCACAATTTGTATGGAAACACAAAAGACCCCGAATAGCCAAAGCAATCTTGAGAATGGAAAACGGAGCTGGAGGAATCAGGCTCCCTGACTTCAGACTAAACTACAAAGCTACAATAATCAAGACAGTATGGTACTGGGACAAAAACAGAAATATAGATCAATGGAACAGGATAGAAAGCCCAGAGATAAACCCACGCACATATGGTCACCTTATCTTTGATAAAGGAGGCAGGAATGTACAGTGGAGAAAGGACAGCCTCTTCAATAAATGGTGCTGAGAAAACTGGACAGGTACATGTAGAAGTATGAGATTAGATCACTCCCTAACACCATACACAAAAATAAGCTCAAAATGGATTAAAGACCTAAATGTTAGGCCAGAAACTATCAAACTCTTAGAGGAAAACATAGGCAGAACAGTCTATGACATAAATCATAGCAAGATTCTTTTTGACCCACCTCCTAGAGAAATGGAAATAAAAACAAAAATAAACAAATGGGACCTAATGAAACTTCAAAGCTTTTGCACAGCAAAGGAAACCATAAACAAGACCAAAAGACAACCCTCAGAATGAGAGAAAATATTTGCAAATGAAGCAAGTGACAAAGGATTAATCTCCAGAATTTATAAGCAGCTCAATAACAAAAAAACAAACAACCCAATCCAAAAATGGACAGAAGACCTAAATAGACATTTCTCCAAAGAAGATATACAGACTGCCAACAAACACATGAAAGAATGCTCAACATCATTAATCATTAGAGAAATGCAAATCAAAACTACAATGAGATATCACCTCACACCAGTCAGAATGGCCATCATCAAAAAATCTAGAAACAATAAATGCTGGAGAGGGTGTGGAGAAAAGGGAACACTCTTGCACTGCTGGTGGGAATGTGAATTGGTACAGCCACTATGGAGAACAGTATGGAGGTTCCTTAAAAGACTACAAATAGAACTACCATATGACCCAGCAATCCCACTACTGGGCATATACCCTGAGAAAACCGTAATTCAAAAAGAGTCATGTACCAAAATGTTCATTGCAGCTCTATTTACAATAGCCTGGAGATGGAAACAACCTAAGTGCCCATCATCGGATGAATGGATAAAGAAGATGTGGCACATATATACAATGGAAAATTACTCAGCCATAAAAAGAAATGAAATTGAGCTATTTGTAATGAGGTGCATAGACCTAGAGTCTGTCATACAGAGTGAAGTAAGTCAGAAAGAGAAAGATAAATACTGTATGCTAACACATATGTATGGAATTTAAGAAAAAAAATGTCATGAAGAACCTAGGAGTAAGACAGGAATAAAGACACAGACCTACTAGAGAATGGACTTGAGGACATGGGGAGGGGCAAGGGTAAGCTGTGACAAAGTGAGAGAGAGGCATGGACATATATACACTACCAAACGTGAGGTAGATAGCTAGTGGGAAGCAGCCACATAGCACAGGGAGATCAGCTCGGTGCTTTGTGACTGCCTGGAGGGGTGGGATAGGGAGGGTGGGAGGGAGGGA